>NW_007734697.1:85652-96123 GCF_000696425.1 Galeopterus variegatus | reverse complement strand
ATCTCCACCTTTTGATAAGATTGTTCAATTAATTTACATTTAAAGTTATAATTTATGTTTATCATTTTCCTTTGGGGTTTTTTTGTATATGTCAAGTGTTTGTGTATGTATTTCTACCACTCCTTTACTTATTTTACAATGAGATAATATTTTCTAATGTAATATTTTAATTTTTAAAGTTATTTTTCATTATTTAGTTTTGAGTTCTTTTTCTTGCTGATTTCTCTAGTGCTACCATATAATCTTAATTTCTGAGAATCAGTCTCAGATGCATACTAACTTACTTCCAGTGAGATATAGAAAAGTCAGTCCTATATAGCTCTATATCACTTTCCTCCTTTTTAGGATATTAATGTTATACATATTTCATCTATATATGTTAAATGAGAGAAACTGTTTATATTTTCTGGTATATTAATCTATTTGTCATTTCCATTTATCTTCATTTTTTTCTTGTGGGTTTAAGTTACAATCTGGAGTTATTTTCCTAGTCCAGTACTGCCTTATTTCCATGCACATTATTTGTTCTTATTTTGGAAAATATGTTACATTTCTATCTGTTGCATGCTCAACAGTAAAATTATATCCATAATTTTATTTTATTTATTTTTAACTTTAATTCATATTTATTTTTGTGGGTACAATGTGTTGTTTCAACACATGCATGTAATGTGCAATTATTCACTTAGAGTAGATAGCATAGTTCTATACTCATTAGTTTAGTCCTTCTCTTCCCCTACTTTCCTCCTCTCCCAGGGTCTGGTAACCATTATTTTACTCTTTACTTCTATGAAAACCACTTTATTTAGATTGCATATAAGAATGAGACTATGCAGTACTTTTCTTTCTGTGCCTGACTTACTTCACTTAACATGATGGTTTCCAGTTCCATCCATGTTGCTGCAAATGATAGGATGTAATTTCTTCTTATAGCTGAATAGTATTCTATTGTGTGTGTATGTATACATATGTACACACACCCAGGGTTTTTATCCATTCACGCATTGATGGACACACACCCAGGGTTTTTATCCATTCACCCATTGATGGACATCTAGATTGATTTCATCTTTTTGCTATGGTGCATAGCATTGTTATGTACATAGGAGTGTTGGCACTTTTTTGATATATTGATTTCACTTCCTTTGGGTACATACCTACTAAGGGATAGCTAGATCCTAAAGGAGATCTGTTTTAATTCTCTGAGGAATCTTCAATACTATTTTTCACAATGGGCATATCAATTTACATTACCATCAACGATGTAGGAAGGTTCTCTTTTCTCTGCATCCTTGCCAGCATTTTTGATTGTCTGCCTTATTGATAATAGGCAGTCTAACTCAGGTGAGATGATATCTCGCTGTGATTTAATTTGCATTTCCCTTATGATTAATGATTTTGAACATTTTTTCATGTACTATTGGCCATTTGTATGTCTTCTTTTGATAAATGTCTATTCAGGACCTTTGCCCATCTTTAACTTGTTTTGCTTTGTTTTATTTTTTTGTTTTTTGTTTCTTGTTTTGTTTCATTTTGCTGTTGAGTCATTTGAGTTCTTTATATATTCTGGATATTAGACCCTTGCCTGATGTGTAGTTTGCAAATACTTTCTCCCATTCTGTGGGTAGTTCCTTCACTTTGTTGGTAGTCTTCCTTGCTATGCAGAAGCTCTTTGCTTTGATACAGTCCCATTTGTTTATTTTTGCTTAGGTTGCTAGTGCCTTTGTGGTCAGTGTGTGTCTTTGTCAGTGAAGTGAGTTTCTTGTAGGCAGCATATCGCTGGTTTTTATAACCACTCTATCTTTTAATTGTGGCATTTAATCCATTTACATTTAGAATTATTATTGATATATAGGGACTTGTTACTGCCATTTTGTTACTTTTTTCTAGCTGTTTTGTTGATTCTTTTTCCTGATATTACTGTCTTTCTTCATGATTGAGAGTTGTTTTTTCTCTAGAAGTGTATTCTGATTTCTTGCCATTTATTGTTATTATGTTTCTTATAAGTTTTTGTGTATGGTTACCATGAGGCTTACAAAACATGCCATAGTTACAACAGATTATTTTAAACTTATAACAGCTTAACTTTGATATCTAGGAGAAAAGAAAGAACCAAAGTCAACTCTATGCTTTGGTGTCATTCCCCCCACTTTTTGACATTTTGCGGTTTCAAGTTACAACTTCTAATATTGCCTGTCTCTCATACAATTGTCGTATTTGTTGTTGTCTTGTTAGGTTTGTCCTTTAGTCTTTGTACTAAGGATGTAAGCAGTTTATTCACCGCCCGCCCCTTACAACATTGGAGTATTGTGAAGATGTCTGCGAACTTACTATACTAATGAATTATGTAACTCAAAATGTTTTCTTGCTACTACTTAGCATCATCTTCATTCAGATTGAAGAACTCCCTGTAGCATTTTGTGTACTGTACATCTAGTGTTGTTGGATTCCCTTAGCTTTTCTTTGTCTGGGAAAGACTTTATTTATTTCTCCTTCATATTTGAAGGTTAGGTTTGCTGGATAGAGAACATCCTTTAGAGGGTTATTCTGAATTCTCCGAAAACATTCATAAACCTGCTGTTCCTCTGGGTCCATTGGTGGTGCTTGGTTTGTTTCCTTTGATGGTATCACATTTCTTTCTTCTTTCTCAATTGTTGTGTCTTTATGTTGATTCCTGGGCACTTGAGGAGACTGATACCTCTTCTAGGATTTTTAGCTGTTCTTTGGTGGTGTTAGACCTTTAGTGTTTAATATCAGAGTTTTGTCTTTAATCTGTGGGATTTTTTCTTTTCTTTCAGTTCTGTTCTGGATTATCACCTACCACCTAACAAACTCTGCACTGGAACTAATTTTTTGACCTTTGGTTAATTCCAAAATGGAGAAACTTTCTGTGAGGACCAGCAGTTGAGCCCTGTTGTTGAGCTAAATTGCTGCCTTGCTGCTGATTTTCTAGGGAAGGCTTTTTGCATGACACAAATTTTAATTGTTTGCTTTTTAATCAGTTATAGGTCTTGTGAGGTCAGATACACCTGGGCTGTGTGGGAATTGTGTCCTGGGACTGAATCTCTCCAGCAAACTGTGCTTCCTGCAGTTCAGTCTCCCTGACTAGTCTCCACTGAGTGGGCCTGTGGTGGTCAGAAGGTGGATAAGTTGCCCTTGCTATGCCCCAATATTCCCCTGGTAGGGTGGCATCCCCTCTCCACCCCAAAAACTTCCTATGGGGTGGGCCATATGCACGTTCCTCCCAATGACTCACTGGGCAGTTTTCTTTAGCCCCTCATACCTATGTGGGTCCATGGGAACCTTGGAAGTGATCTTGCTGGCCTGGGGGTGGTGGGGTATGTTCCAAGGCCCTCTTCTCCCTTGCAGACTCCAGGGAACTTTATGCAAAGGGCTCAGGTGCAGCTTTTGCTGGTTGCTGCTCCATGTGCTGCAGCTTCTTCCAGCCTCTCACAGGGTCAGTCCTGATATTGTCAGAGCTTGAAATGGTCTAAGCTGTACCTTCTTTCTCTTGCCACAGCTTCTCCTGCCTTCACAAACTCAGCAGATCTCTCTTCATTTTCCCTGGAGTTCCAGGGTCCCAGATTGGTAGTCTTTGCTTTTAAAGAGTTGTAAATTGATCTGTTGTGGAAGACAGTGACACTGGGGACCATTTATTCAACCATCTACAGTTGATTTTTAAATCACCTAAGATAAGAAATAAGATAAAATATGATTTATACTGTCTTTTATAATTGCACATTGCTCTTTACTAGTACTTTTTGCTTTTTCATATGGGCTTGAATTACTGTCTGAAGTTGCTTGCCATCAGTCTGAAGAACTTCCTTTGGTATTTCTTGTGAAGTAGGTCTGAAAACTACAAATTGTCTTGGTTTTTATTTTTATTTTTTGTAATGTCATTATTTTATCTACATTTTGTCGGATTTAGAATTCTTGGTTGAAAGGGTTTTTTATTTTTCTTTGTTCATTTGTTTGTTTTTTTGAAGACTTTGAATATGTTCTCAAACTGCCCTCTGGCCTTCATTGTTTCTGATGAGAAGTAAACTGTTAATCTTATTGGGGTTCATTGTAAGGAATCATCTTTTCTCTTGTTGCTTTTGAGATTCCTTCTCATCTTTGGTTGTCAGTATTTTGACTATGGCATGTTTGCTTGTAAATCTTTTTGTGTCTATCCTGTTTGGACTATGGTTACATTTTTGGATGTAGAGCAACCATTTTCATAAAATTTTAGAAGTTTTAAGACATTGTCTCTTAAAAATATTTTTTGTCCTCTCCTTCCAGCATTCCTATTACATGTATGCTGTTGTGCTTAACAGCTGCTGACATTTCTCTGAAGCTCTGTTTATTTTTCATTTCTTCTCCCTGTTCTTCAAGTTGCACAATCTCTATTGAGCTGTCTTTTAAGTTAATTGGTTCTTGCACCATTTAAAATCTACTGTTGAAACCAATCCTAGTGAATGTTCATTTCAAGTATTATACTTTAATCTCCATAATTTTCACATAGTTATTTTCTGTACTTTTTATCTCTTTATTGATATGTTGTATTTGCTGGAAAATTTTTATCACATCTCCCTTTACTTTTTAAACATGGTTTCTTTTAGTTCTTTAAAAGTATTTATAGTGGCTACTTTGAAGTCTTTGTTTTTTAAATCCAACAGCTGGTCAGTCTCACTGGCAGTTTTGTTTTCTGCTTTTCCCACCATGTTAGGTTTAAAACATTTAGTGTCTTGGCATGTCTTATAATTTCATTTGAAATTTGGACATTTTGTATAAATTATAGCAATTCTGGGTACTGATCCTTCCCTATTCCACACACACACCCCATGGCTGCTTATTATTATTTGCTTATTTGCTATGTGATTAGTTGAATTATTTTAGTTAATTTTATGCAAATTTCATGTCCTGCCTTATTAAACTTGTGATGTTGTTCCTTAAAATGCACCTCCTTGGGCATATACAGGGTCACATGAGGGTGACAGTGATCTTGTAAGAACTCTTCTTGCCTCTTTCTTCTTGACCACATCTACCTATTAGGCTGTACTAATTGCTTGAGGTTTTGCTGTTCTATTGTTTTCTACAATGTCCAAGGGCATAAATTGCACCTCAGACTGATATAGTTAAATTCAGGATTCCTTGCAGGAAAAGGTTTCTGAGATCAGTATTGAAGATTTTTTTCTCAACCCATTTGAAGTATTTTTAGCTGTTTTTCTTTTTTTTTCTGGATTCTGTCTGGTTAATTATCCAGTGCATGGTTTAGCATATATATGTGTTGAAACTACCAGTCTAATCTTAGCTTAGTTACTTTTCACCATAACCTACATTGTTTGTGTGTTTGTGAGAGCACCCTTAGGCTTGAACTTCACCTATTGTTAAAATGAAGTTGTATTTTACTCTTGTTGATTTGTTGTTGTTGTTGTTTGGAAGAGCTTTTGAAACTTTCTGTTTCACAGCCTACCTCTCCTCCTGGGCAAAATTTCATAGCCACGGCACTAGAGTTTGGGGAGGGAACAGTGGTGTGATGCTCTTTGTGTTAATTTTCTCCTTTTTTAGGAGTTGGTGCTTACCCAAAAGTTAGCCGTAGGTCTTATTGGTTTAACATTCTTGTTTGGAGTTTCTTCCTTAAGAACTAGGGCAAGGGCAATCAAGTTTCCTGTACTCTCAGCATTCCAAACCCATATAGAGTTTCTACTCTATAAATGCAGACTGGGCAGAAGAAAGAAATTACCACATATAGGCCTCACTCACTTGGAATCTAGCTGTAGCCACAGGTAGCTAGAGGCATGATGAGCAATATATTCTAGAAAGATAGCCAATCATATGGCCGAGCTAGTTATTTTCTGAGGTGATTTTCTTCTGTAAGTTGTAAGAGATAACTTTTGCCAATAGTTAGCACAGATGCCATTTTATACCTGATCATGTGCTGGGTAAGTTTACCATTTCTCCTTGTCCTTAAGACAGAAAAACTATGCCAACTTCTGTTACTCAAAGGAAAGTTTGCTACATCATTTAAATTAAATTTAAATTGTCTTAAATTAACCTTCATAGTTACACCTGTCTTTTACGGCTGATGATCATAGAGAAACTGAAAGAAAAGGGTAATATTAGTTGAATTGAATTCACACAATACTAAATCTTACCCCATATTTAAGTATCATCCCACATAAAAGTTGGAATGCACTGCTTACCCCTTTTCTTACATCTGAATGTGTGTTTTAATAAGGTAGGGACACATTCATTTTTAATCTGTTTACATAGAATACTAAATGAAAGCATTGTGTTCAGGGATATATGAAAAAATATATCAGGCAGAATTATTATTTTTTAATTAAATTATAATACATCATTTAGATAAAATATAATGTACAGTAATTGATAAGCTTAAGGAATATTAACCAAGGGCACAAATAAATATGTTTGAGTAATGGGAAATGATTTTATATGTAAGACATATGTGCAGAAATTTCTTCCATATGATATTTTGATTGATAAATAAATATCTGTACTGTATTCTATCCATCCACATAGGTATAGAAAGGTGTATTATATATTAATGTACATTAATCTTATATATTAAAACTTATAGTATGCATATATTAATAACACAGAAATATGCAATAGTACACAGTACATCACTGTGCCTATCACTCTTTCACACTTTAATTTTATTTTTTGATACTTAATATATTCTAGTCCCTGTGAAGCCTTCAGGGTAAGGTTTATATTGGAGTGCAGCCCAGTGCTTTTCAAATTTTAGAGTGCATTGAACTTCCTTGGGGTACATGACAGTGTACACAAAATTATTTTCAGAAATAGTAGCTCACTGTGTCTGCAGCAAGGAGCAAGACTCTATAATTTTAACAGGTAACTTTTGGGAAATGTTGACTTAGTTTTCAGATTCCTTCAATTGCAAGTAGGCTTGGATGAAACTCGTGTCTCCTGATTTGAACTGAAGCATCAAATCAAACCTACTATCTTGTGAGAGTAGAAGAAAATATAAGTGATTAAATAATTTCTTTATTCTGTACTTAAGGTAGAACATCATGATGTATTATCCCTATTTGTATATATACTGTATGTTCCTTGTGAAAGACAGTATGTCTACTCAAACTCACTTTCCTAGGTAATAGTGAAATAGGATTGCTGACAAAGAGAATAGAGAATAAAATTCATTCATTTCATTTCACATAAAGTTAAGCTTTACATATTTTTCATTTTCTTTCCCTCCTGACTTGGTCAAATGACTCAAAGAATATTCTTGTCCTTGTTTCTTCTGGAAGCTCACTGTTAAGTGTAAAAAAGTGACTGACAATTTCTCTTGATATTTGTCATTCTCAATTTCATCCCATTACTCCTAGTTATGACTTCTTGTACCATGGTAAAGTATCCCTCTTTTCTCTCTAATGTTTACACATGTCAAATACAGATGCATTATTTTAAATTGAAATGGGTACTGTGGCATCGGTAAACATGAGAGTGGTGTAACAATGCAATAAATATAGCCTAACTAAGCATGTAAAAGGATTTACAAACTGCAGCAGCACAGATTAAAAGTCACTCAGACAAAAGCATTAGAAAATCTTTGCCTGACCTTTAGTTAATGGGCGATCATGTTTCAGCACAAGCACTTTACTGCAGTAGTGAATATCCATCAAATCATGAGTATTTATCTCCCATGGTATTGTAAAGAATACATTCATGGCTATTTGCATCAGTTCATATTTATGGAACTAGTCTAACAACATATAGCATCCCAAGAGAAAAATGTTCACCCCTTTCTGCATAACTCTTACTCTATCCCATCGTATTTAAAATTTTATACATAAGCTAATGTACCTGGAAAACTCTCCATATCCACTTGGTTTTTCTTTAAACATTTCAAAATGTGTAACTTGATAGAAATACATACAACTTTTTAATTTTATACCATCTGTTTGCTCAAAATACAAATTATCATGTGCATATTTATTTCTTATACATCTTTATTCAAAAAATACATTAATGTAATAAAAAGTTAACCGCTTACCTTTTCCCATTTCCTCTACTATAGGATTATTTTACTTTTAATTATGTATATTTTTAATTTCCTAATTTATGTATTCATTTTGTTTTTACTAACATGATTACTTATAAGAAATTCAATTAAAAATGTGTATGATTGTTGATTGTCTTATTTTATGACAATTGTAAGAGAGGCTGGTTAAAAATTATCTACTAACAAGTGTCAAATCTGTCCTGTTCCTTCTTCCTTAAGAAATTCAAGCTATAGAGTGGGGATGATAAAAGGAGTTTTTTAAAACACATATTTTTAAATATTGTTTTACTATATATATATATATATATATATATATATACATATACACACACACACACACATATATTTAAGTAAGATAAATGTGTGCAGGTTACTCATGAAATGCAAGATTTATTATTTTCTCTTAAATTTATCTGAGTCAGTAAAATTCTAATATTACAATATTTTGTAGTTAGCTACTATTTCCAAAAGACATAGATATTTGTTCTCATTTCTACCTCTTTTGTTTCTATTTTCTAGAAGTTGGTTTTACAAAAGCTTTTTAAAAAGGAAAAATGTCCACCAGCAACTATCTGGTTTTGAGAAGCAAGATCTTATCACTGACAGCTAATCAATAAAAACAAATGAAAAGTAATAACATCAGACTTGAGAAGTAAGGTTTTTATTCCTAGCCTGAAGCAAGGGTTCACCAATATGCTAAAATCAATCAATCTTTCCCTCAGACTGAACCTAAATCCTAATCGTTAAATCTTTAAAAGTACCATATGCAGAGCACCCTGCTGCTTGCACTCAGAGTACAAAATAGAGCAGACTGTCACTGCTGTTCTCCCCCTCAGGCCCTCATAAGCAAGACAGATCACCTCGCAGGATAACAACTGACCCTGAGAGCAGAGGGAGCAAGGCATCTGCACAACTTTTCTTGCTAAGCAGATTATGAGCAACCTCCTTGCACCCACTGTGATGAAAGTCATCCTGAGCTTTCTGAGCAGCAGACAGTAAGATGACTAAATGCAAATCTGATGGTGATCAAATATATTGCCAATAATGGCCAAAGGGCTGGAAGGGGGCTTGCATATGCATCATAATCTACCAAAAATAAGGCAGGAAGCAGGATGTATGACCTTGTTGGAAACTGTTTACTTCACCAAATGAGAGAAAGTGAAAATAATAAAACCTTCAAAATAATGTTTGGAAATTTCCTTATATATGCAACTTGAATTAAGAAAGCATTATTCTCTGCATGTACCTTAATTCTGCTTATTTGTGAGTAGGCCCTGAACCATGCCCTTTAGTAGACTCTTTCACAGAGTTTTCCTAGTCATCCAATCCCATTAATTAGAATATCAATGAACTTGAAAAAAGTAAGAGCATGTAAGATAAAGTAAGATATTTGGCAAAATTAATAAAACATACATTCTCATAAGAGCTCCACAACAATTTCATTGATTTTATTCACTAATTTCTTGTGTACTTACGTTTGCACAATCAGATTTCAATGACGAAGTATAAAGAATTATGTCCCTTACATTATCTCTCATAGGGAAAATGAAAGAAATCATTTAGCATATAGAGGATTTTTCAATGACAGTTCCAGCAAAAAATCTGTCTCTGTGGAATGGGCTAAAATTTTATTTATTTTATGTTATTGTATGTTAATAGGTTAAATTATATGACTTTCATTTTACCTCCTTCTGGCATTTTTCCTTCAGTTTTGAGAAAATCGCTAAAACTCTGATTTCCATTATTGGAGAAGAAAAAGAGAAAACCTTATTTCAGAAATAAATTATTACATGAGGCAAATAAAGCACCTGCAGCGGTGAGCATTCAGGGCTTACCTTTATCTCCGGAGCTTCCAGCACTTCCACGTTATCAATATTCCCTCTACATCCCTAGGTTACAAGTCAATTTCCTGAATTTAGCTGTCTTGATTCTATAATATCCTTAGTAGTTTAGTCATGGAATAAATTCAGAGAATCTAGAGTATTAAATCTAGGTACACCTGGAGAGGCCATCTAATTTTATGCTCTCATTATGCAACTTAAGGACCTGAGGCCCAGAAAAACTAAGAGCCTTAGGCAAAATCACAAGACTTCATTTAAACAGTTACCTCCAATCAAATAAACCTGAACTTATAATCTAGCTGCTGTTAGTTCAATCTTTTTTCTTTCTCTCTTTACTCTAGTATGAACTAAGTTTCTTTTTTCTTTCTTTCTTTCACTTATCTATCTATCTATCTATCTATCTATCTATCTATCTATCTATCTATCATCTATCTATCTATCTATCTATCTAGTCTATTAATCCATCATTTATCCACATATACTTAGTCCGTAGGTAAAGACCAAGTGCTCACATTTACCCGTCACTTACCCATTGACTCACCTTGATTAAACTTCACTCAGGCTTTTCTCTTCCTTACAGGATCCAGGCCCTGAGCCT
>NW_007734697.1:83558-84860 GCF_000696425.1 Galeopterus variegatus | reverse complement strand
AAAAAAAAATTAAAAATAGGCCTTTTTTTTTTCTGTATAATTTTGAGATATTTCTTAGATCTCATGGTTGGAATATTCTCTCTGTTGCAACAGACTTTTTGAATAATATCTCTCTCTTTACTCAAGTCCAGGTTTGTTGTTTATTTTCTGTTTAAGTGAAGATTTGTTGTTCATTTGACAGTAATCAGTATCAGAAGTTGTATTCTCAAAAAGACAAACTTTTTTTAAAAAAAAGAGTAGTTTCCACCTGACAGGTACAAATTTCTATTTTGTCTCTTCCATATTCCTATAGGATGAGTACCTTACTTTCAGTTTACTAAAACTGCTGTCTTCAAGTTCATAGAAGTCTGTTCTAATAAGTTATTTTCAATCTTCAACCAGCTCATACTCTTACCATGTGTTTATACTTTAACCAACCCTTTCACATAATATTTATCTTAACTTTCAAGAAGAAAATATTTCTCCCTTCTGACTTTATCTAATAATAGAATGCATCAAGAGCTTCAGTCTTCATTCATCCCCGTGTCTTTTCGAACTGAGGATTTCCTATTTGGTCATAATTGATCAATATTTCTTTCATTTGTTCTTCTTTTTCTTGGATAAACCATAGTTCTTTTTCATCTAGAGTTTCCTTTAAAAAAAATATTTGTTTTTCATGCTCTTCTGGGATAGCCAATCGATAATTTGCCATCATTATAGATAAACGGATAATCTATGTGCTGACTGTAATTCCAAAGTTTTAACCATTTAAGTAAAAATATTTCCACTAAAATAAATTAACATATGCAAACTGTAGGCAAGCTTAAGTAGCCTATCGTAAGAAATCATTCAAAATAGCTTATGAAAGCTCATAATTTTTATGAGGTATGATATTCCTCTCCACAAAATTTTTTACATTAAACTATATATTTTATAATTTCTTTGACATTCTTACATAATACTGACTCCATGGCTATTTCACCAAGTTGGGTACAGGTTTTTCCCCAATGTGGCTTGTAAATGTTATCTTCCTCGTAGCTACTCCACCAGATGAAAATAAATCTGTGCAATAATACATCATTTCCTTCAGTAACCTTGTGGATTCTAAAATTGAAATGTTGGGAAGTTGTGACTCACTTCCAAACCAAAACACATATTAAAATGTACTTCCTCATTTTATTTTGAGGGTCACATTAGTAGGGCAACAACCACTTAGTTTCTAATATCTACAGAACTTTTCCCCAAATAGGGGTCCACTGAGCACTTGAATCAGAATTATGGTATATGTGCATGTGTTTTGGGTGAGTGTGTGTGTGTGTGTGT
>NW_007734697.1:81713-82962 GCF_000696425.1 Galeopterus variegatus | reverse complement strand
GTGTGTGTGTGTGTGTGTTTGTGTGTTTTAAATACAAACTTTTGGGCTCTGCACAAAACTGTTCCATCATAATTTCCTGGGATTGAAAAGCGGGAAAATCCAAGAACACTCCTCTATTAGTTTCCCCAATATAGGAAGCTGAAAGAGCCTCGCTTAGAACTGGCCTTAACCTTGGAAGAATAAAAATCTGCTGGCCCAAGGGTAACAGGCTAAAATTATGAGAAGTACTAGACAATATAGATAAAAATACAAGACAATAGAGATAAAAATAAGGCTAAGACTGGAGAATATATTTCTAGATCAGATATTTTTTTACTGAAAACTAGTTGAATATGCATATTTGTGGGGTAGAGGTGAGTCTCAATACCTGTGTACAATGTGAGATGAACAATAAGGATAATTAACATGTTCATCATCACAGAACATAATTATTCCTTCTGACCATCAACCAATTTTTTGAAAACCCCCTTTTCCTCCCCTTTTCCTACCTCTAGTAACCAGTTTTGTTCTCTCCTTCTGAAAGTTCTATGCATTGTTGTGATTGTTTCTCTCTTTTGTTCTTTGTTTTTTTGTGTTTCTTTCTTTCTCTCCTTCGCTCCCACTTATAAGTAAGGACGTGTTATTTCTCTTTCTGTGCCTTGTTGTTTCGCTTGACATAATTCTGTCTAATCCCATCCATGTTGCCACAAATGGCAGAATTTCATTATTTTTTATGGCTGAGTAGTATTTCATTGTGTATATATACCACACTTTCCTTATCCACTCATCCATCGAGGAACGTTTAGGTTGATTCCATAGTTTGGTGATTGTAAATTGAGTGGTGATAAACATGGGAGTGCAGGCATCCCTTGGACATGATGATTTCCATTCTTTTGGATATAAAACCCTGCAGCAGGATTGCTGGATCATATGGTAGTTCTATCTGTAGTTGTCTGAGAAAACCTCCATACTGTTTTCTGTAATGGCTATACTAATTTACAGTCCCATCAACAGTGTAAGAGGGTTCCTCTTTCTCCACATCCTTGCAAACATTTGGTATTCGATGTTTTTTGTTTGTTTGCTTGTTTTAATAATAGCCAGTCTAATTGGGGAGAGATGATATCTCAATGGGGTTTGGATTTGCATTTCCCTGATGAATAGTGATGTTGAGCATTTTTTCATACACTTGTTGCCATCTGGGTGTCTTCAATTGAGAAGTGTCTATTCAGCTCCTTTGCCCATATTTTAATCTGATTATTTGTGTTTTTTT
>NW_007734697.1:67450-80718 GCF_000696425.1 Galeopterus variegatus | reverse complement strand
ATTGAGAAGTGTCTATTCAGCTCCTTTGCCCATATTTTAATCTGATTATTTGTGTTTTTTTATTGTTAAGTTGTTTGAGTTCCTTGTATATACTGGATATTAATCCCTTGTCAGATGTAGAATATGCAAACATTTTCTCCGATTTGGTAGGTTGTCTTTTTGCTCTGTTGATTGTTTTCTTTGATGTGCAGAAGCTTTTTAGTTTAATATAATCCCTTTGTTTATTTCTTCTTTTGTTGCCTGTGCTTTTGAGGTCTTATTTATAAAGTCTTTGCCCAGGCCTACGTCCTGAAGTATTTTCCCTATGCTTTCTTTCAGGAGTTCTATAGTTTGAAGTCTTATATTTCTGTCTTTAATCTACTTTGAGTAGGTTTTGGTGTATGGCAGGATGTATGGATCTAGTTTCATTCTTCTATACATGGATACCCAAGTTTCCCAGTACTATTTGCTAAAGAGTGTGTCCTTTCCCAATGTATGTTGTTGGTTCCTTTGTCAAAAATCATATGGCTGTAAGTTATGTGAGTTTGTTACTAGGTTCTCTGTTTTGTTCCACTGGTCTGTATGTCTGTTTTTATGCCAGTAACATGCTGTTTTGGTTACTTATAGCTTTGTGATATTACTTGAAGTCAGGTAGCCTAATACCTCTGGCTTTCTTTATTTTGCCCAGGCATTCTTTGGCTATTCAGGGCCTGTTTTTGTTCCATATAAGTGTTTGAATTTTTTTTTTCTATTTCTGTGAAGATTGTCATTGGTATTCTGATGGGGATTGCATTGAATCTGTAAATTGCTTGGGTTAGTATGGTCATTTTCACAATGTTAATTCTTCCAATCCATCAACATGAAATGCCTGTCCATCTTTTAGCATCCTCTTTATTTTTTCAGAAGTGTTTTGCAGTTTTCATTACAAGATCTTTCACCTCCTTGGTTAAATTTATTCCTAGGATTTTTTTTTTTAATTTTATTTTTTGGTTACTATTGTAAATGGGCTTTCTTTCTTGATTTTTTTTTTTTTGTTGTTGTTGTTCATTATTGATGTATACAAATAGTAAGTGTTGATTTTTATCATAGAACTTTACTGAATCCTTTTTTAGCTCAAGGACTTTTTTGGTTGAATTTTAAAGTTTTTCTATATACAGGGTCATGACGTCTGCAAACAGGGACAATTTGACTTCGTCTTTTCTAATTTGGATGTTTGGTATTTTTTTTTCTTTTTCACTTGCCTGATTGTTCTAGCTAACACTTCCCATACTACATTGAACAGGAATGGTGAGAGGGGACAAATTGTCATATTCCTGTTCTTAAACAGAATGATGTTGGTGGTGGGTTTGTCATATATGTCTTGTTGAGATACTTTCCTTATATATCAAATTTGTTGAGAGTTTTTATTATGAAGGGATGGTGGATTTTGTCAGATGTTTCTTCTTCATCTTTTGAGATAATCATATGATTTTGGTCTTTGATTTTGTTGATGTGGTGTATCACTTTATTAATTTACATATTGTGAATCCTCGAATCCCCTGGGTGAATCCCACTTGATCACAGGGTATAACATTTCTGCTTTGATATTGTATTCTATTTGCTAATATTTTGTTAAGGATATTTTAATCTATGTTCATAAAGGATAATGGTCTATAGTTTTCTTTTTTTTTTATATATCTTTGTCTGATTTTTGTATTAGGGTGATGCTGGCCTCATAGAATGAGATTGGAAGAATGGCTTCCAGTTTAATATTTTGGAATAATTTGAAAACTGTTAGTTTTAATTATTTTTTAAAAGTTTGGTAGAATTTAGCCATGAAGCCATCCAGTCCTGAGCTTTTATTTGCTGGAAGACTGCTGATTACTGCTTCAATCTCATTGCTTGTTATTGGCCAGTTCAGGTTCTCTATTTCTTCTCAGTTCAGTCTTGGTAGTACGTGTCCAGAAGTTTATGCATTTCCTCCAGATTTTCAAATTTGTTGGTGCAGTTCTCCATAATAGTCTCTAATGATTCTTTGCACTTTTCAAGTATCAGTTGTTATGTCTCCTTTTTCATTTCTGATTTTTGTTATTTGGGTCTTCTGTCTTCTTTTTTTACTTACTCTGGACAATGGCTTTTCTATTTGTTTATCTTCTCCAGAAACCAAATTTCGTTTCATTTATTTATTTATTTATTTATATCTTTTTGGTCTCCATTTCATTTGTTCTGCTCTGATTTCAATTATTTCTTTTGTCTACTAATTTGGGAATTGGATTGTTCCTGTTATTCGAGTGTTTTGAGATATACCGTTAGGTTGTTTATTTGAAGTTTTTCTATTCTTTTGATGCAAGTATTTATTGCAATAGACTTCCCTTTTAGTACTACTTTTGCAGTATCCCATAGGTTTTAGTAAGTTGTACTTATATTTTCATTTGTACAAGGAATTTTTTGAGTTCCTGCTTTATTTTTCTTTGATCCATTGCTCACTAAGGAGCATGTTGTTTAATTTCTTTGTATAGTTTCCAAAGTTTTGTTTGTCATTAATTTCTAGTTTTATTCCATTGTGGTCTGAAAATATACTTGATATGATGTCAATCTTTTTAAATTCCTTGAGACTTTACTTGTTGCCTAACATGTGGTCTATCCCAGAGAATGATCCCTGTGCTGATGAGAAGAATGTATATTCTGAAGTTGTTGGATATAATGTTTTGTTTATGTCTGTCAAATCTATTTGATCTACCATGTTGTTTAAGTACAATGTTTGTCTGCTAATTCTTTGTCTAGATGATCAGTCCAATGCTGAGAATACCATGTTAAATTCCCGAGCTACTGTTGTGTATCTCTCCCCTTAGATCCAATAGCAATTGGTTTATATATCTGAGTGCTCTGATGTTGCATGCATATGTATTTATGATTGTCAAATCTTCTTGCTGCAGTCATCCTTTTATCATTACATAATTGTATTATTTCTATTTTAATCTCTTTGTCTCTTTTATATTTCTTAGTCTGAAGTCTACTTTGTCTGATGTAAGTATGGTAACTCCTGCTCATTTGTAGTTTCTATTTTTGTGGACAGTCTTTTTCCATCCCTTCTCTATTAGTCTGTGTGTCTTTACTAGTGAAGCAAGTTTCTTGCAGACAGCATATATTGGGTCTAGTTTTTCAAGTCCACTCAGCCAGTCTATATCTTTTCAGTGGGGAATTTAATCCATTTACACTCAGGGTTACTATTGAAAGGTATTGCCTTATTCCTGTCATTTTATTAATTTCTTTATAGTTGTTTTATATTTCTTTTGTATCTTTCTCTTATTCTTTATCTTTGCTGTTTGGTGTTTTTTGTAGTGATGAGGTAAATTTTATTTCTCTTCCTCATTTGTGTATCCATTCTACTTGAGAATTTTATTCTTTCTCATGAGTTTATTGTAATATAATACATTCTTTTGATTCCAGATTTAGGACTCCCTTGAGGATTTGTTGAAGGGCCAGTCTTATGGTGGTGAATTCCTGCAGTTTTTGTTTGTCTGGGAAAGATACTATTTCTCCTTCACTTCTGAGGGAAAGCTTTGCTGCATGTAGTATTCTTGGTTGGCAGTGTTTTTTTTTTTTTCTTTTAGCACTTTGAATATGTCATGCCACTCTCTCTTGGCCTGTAGGGCTTCTGTTGAGAATTATGCTGTTAGTTTAATGGGGATTCCCGTATAGGTAATTCGATGTTTTAATTTTGCTGTTTTTAGAATTCTTTCTTTGTCTTTGACTTTTGATAATTTAACTGTGATGTGCCTCTGGGAGGTCCTTTTTGGGTTGAATCTATTTGGGGATCTTTGAGCTTCTTAGATCTGTATGATCATATCTCTTCCAATATTTGGGAGGTTTTCAGCCATTATTTCAGAATAGGCTTTCAATGCTTTTTCATTTCTCTTCCCCTTCCAGTTGAGCTTCTTAGATCTGTATGATCATATCTCTTCCAATATTTGGGAAGTTTTCAGCCATTATTTCAGAATAGGCTTTCAATGCTTTTTCATTTCTCTTCCCCTTCCAGTAAACTCATGATACAGATGATTTTATGCCTAAGGTTCTAAGAAAGATCTCTTAGATTTTCTTTATTTTAAAAAATTATTTTGTCTCTCTCTCTCTCTTTTTTTTTTTTTTTTGGTTCAGCTGTGTTAATTCAAAATCCTGTCTTCTAGTTCAGAAATTCTTCCACTTGTTCCAGCCTGCTACTTATGCTCCCATTTGTGTTTTCTTTTTTCATTAAATGAATTCTTCAGCTTCATGATTTCTACTTGGTTCTTTTTTATTTTTCTATCTCTTTGTTGAATTATCATACATGTCCTGGATATTTTTTAATTTCATTGCAATT
Source organism: Galeopterus variegatus (assembly GCF_000696425.1). Classification (NCBI taxonomy): domain Eukaryota; kingdom Metazoa; phylum Chordata; class Mammalia; order Dermoptera; family Cynocephalidae; genus Galeopterus; species Galeopterus variegatus. The sequence goes on along the minus strand of NW_007734697.1, from coordinate 76,400 downwards.
TCTATCTATTTTTGCCTCCATCATGTTGAGTTTCCCTAGTATTGCCATTTGGGATTCCTCCTTGGGAAATTCTACAGTTTCCTGTTGTTGGAGGTCTGGTGTTGGAGAATTGTAGTCTTCTTTTGGAGGAGTCACGTTTACATGTTTTTTCATGCTTCTTGCCCTGCATTTATATCTGGGCATCTGGTGATATAGTCACTTCTTTTAATTTTAGGAGTGGTTTTTGAATGGAGAGGCTCTTTCCTGTAGATGCATTCTATATTGACAGTAGAGTTGGGTGCTTTAAGTTTGGATCTAGGTAGGTGTGTTAATACAGCCTTCATGTGACTTCTTCAACTGTATTCAGTTTTGGAGTTGTGTGGGGGTGTCTTTGTTGCCTGGATTGTGCAGCTCTCAGCAGTTTCTTGTTGAGATGGGTGAATGTGGGGAGTGTTATTGCATCTGTTGGCCTGGAAGTTCTATAGAGGCCTGCTTTGGAGCGTCAAAACCCCTCCCTGATCCACAGTTATTCAGTGAGCTGGTATAAACTGGTGATGCAGGTCCTGGCAGCTCTGTAGAGGGCCACTGGATCAGCTATTGAGCCTGGAGCAAGCCTGCATAGTTGCTGCAGAAGCCATTGGCTTTCTAGAGATGTGCTATGGGGAGGAAAAGCTGCTACCCAACCAGTTGTTGGTCTGGGAGTAGGTCTATGCTGGCAGCATTTCAGGTGGCTGCATGATCAGCTGTTGAGCCTGATTCAAGCCTGAAAGTGTGTAGCCAAGCCCAGCAGCTCTGTACAGGTCTGCCTTGGAGAATCAAAGCTCTTCTCTGTCTGCTGTTGATCTGGGAGCAGGCATAACTGGTCATGACGGCTCTATAGATGGCCCATGGATCAGCTGTTGAGCCTGTAGCAAATCTGCAAGGAAACATCAGATTCTGATGGCTCTGTAGAGGGTTGTGCGGAGAGGAGGCACCACCACCAGGCTTCCTACAGGTGTGGGCACCCATGAGCTCAGTGGATCCACAGTTTATGCAGGGCAGGTACACACAGATATTGGGAATTGCTGCTTACTGGTGGCTTTCCTGCCCAGCTGGTCTGCCTGCCCATGTGGGGAGGCAGGCAGGGAGTGTCACACAGGTTCAGACACTGGGATCTAAGTTCATCCATCTGGCCTGGGCTCTAAGCAGCCAGGGTTGTGGTCGCCATTGCCCGCGAGAATGTGTGGAGGGTTATGGAGGTAGATTAGTTGTAAAACTGTGTTCACAAGATGTTCATCCTTCAGAAAAATGGCTTAAGATAACATCAGTGAAGCAGATGATGACTTCATCTTGCAGAAGCATATCATTAATCACAACACTGCTGTGGATCATGTAGACCTCAGAATTGAAGAAAGTAAGGAAAACACTAGTCAAGACCCCAGAGTTAATTATGCTGATTTCACCTTGAGCCAATTAGACTCCAACATGATCCACAGACCCCTACCTATAAATTTTGCCTTATAAATGCGTGTGATTTTAAGCCATCTTTGAGTCCAATCTGTATAGATTTTTTTCTGCTTCATTCTCCTCAACTTGCAACTCAATATATGCTGATCTCTTTTACTGCAAATCTTGGTGTGTATTGGTCAAATTGTGCAGCAAATGATAAGCTCCTCCCAATTTTGTAACAGGATGGGGCTTAGATCTTTTTTTGTAGGCTACCCTAGTGATGTCACTGAGAAGGAAGATATCTGACATTATCTAGAGGGCATTAAGAGAGAATGCAAACAGTAAGAAAGCATAGTCAGATCTCTGTCTAGCCAGATAAGGCAGAACAAAACTCTGTCTTCTGAGCTTTAAAATCCTCTGCTGTTATCAGTCTCAACTCCTTCAACACCTATTGACAGTAAGAAACCTACAAAATATCACTATCGTTGCCATTTCTGGGTGGGGCTGCAGAGATAGCAGCAGCAGCTAGAACAACACATGCTGGCACTCAGTGTCCTGCTCAAGGGATGGGGGTTGGGAATACTGTAAGTTTTAGTCCTTTTGGCAGAGGCTGCAGCAATACCCTTGCAGCTATTTTACTTCTACCACCTGAGGTCCCAGTCAATCTTTCATCCCAATATCTCTTGTGAAAATTAGAGGGGGGTTATCCTATATTAAGAAAAATGTACATATGAGCAGTTTTGCCTGTGACTTGACTATATCCATCATTGGGTATTTTACTTCTACCACCTGAGGTCCCAGTCAATCTTTCATCCCAATATCTCTTGTGAAAATTAGAGGGGAGTTATCCTTTATTAAGAAAAATGTACATATGAGCAGTTTTGCCTGTGACTTGACTATATCCATCATTGGGTAGGCTAAAGTGTTTTAGATACCCCTTGAAATTTTCTGTACAATATTCTAAGTTCCCATCAATTTTTGCATTCCAGATTAAGAACTATGTGTGGTGTACTATCTTGAACCTCTGAAGAGGTAAGATGCTTCATTTTATTCTATGGGTTTTCTATTTGGGCCAGTCATTTCACGTGTGTTATCTTAAGTTTCCTCATTTGAAAATGATTTTAAGCTAACCATAATATTTTACAACCTATGATTACAATTCACTGTTATATCTCAAATCTCAGCATCTAAAACATTAATATATTAATATTGCTTAATCAATGTTGAATTACCCATATGGAGAACTAAATACATGCTCTAGATAGCAGCAGAACAGAGGATCCAAAATATTTTTGAAATAAATTTAATATTAAAAAGTTTTTAAAAGAAGTCATTATCAGAAATAAACTTTTATTGAGGTATTTTATTACTCTTATATAAATATTAAGCTTTTTGGCTATTAAGTTATAATTGGTCAAAAAATATATAAACTGTATTTTCATACTTGGGGAATCTAAAATGCTTAATCGTACATATGTTAATTTCTTATGAGTAGAGCTTTATTTAGTCATCTGTTTTTTGATTATATCAGTGGTAAGTGATAGATAAATACAATAATTAACTTTGGCATTTAATTTACAATAAACACTCTAACCATTGCAACATAAGTAAATAATGGGATTTCTGTCATTCTGTATACTTTTTTTTTTTGTTATAGTTTAGCAGATCTGCTATTCTGTTTGTGAATATATGGTCATTACCACCTATTACTGCATCAGTATAAGCTGGCAAAATGTGGTTAGCTAAAATGATACAGGCTTTCCAATTGTAAAACGAGCATTTATAAAATTTTGCAATTATCTATAGAAAAAATACATAGCAATCAAAAGAGTTAAATTATGGATAATTGCTAATGATGGAAAATTGAAGTTAAGAAAAGTTAACTTTCAGATAATTTTATTTTAATCACAGGAATTATAGGTAAGCCCTTATGATAAGCTAAAATAAAAGAGGAAAGGAAAAACACTAAAGCATAGATGGAACACATATAAAATGTTGAAATTCCATATTATTGCAAGGGCTATTCTGTAAACATAAGTATTTTCAATCCAGTGTTTTAAGACTGGTGTAATGTCGAGTTTCCAAGGTTTTATCAACCAAATTTTAATTAACAGCATAATAAAAGAAGAAAACCTTAGAATAACACTCTACAATTTTTAAAAGTGTAAAGTATATACATTTCCAATTTTATTGATTGTTTGACATTACAATTTTTTGAGATGTTTTAATTAAGGTCATAGGAAAGTGATAATATATTTTTCATTCCATCTGGGCAGCATCCAAAACTAGCCATTACAGTGCTCCATTTTTTCTAAAGTTATATGATTCATATACGAAGAGTTCTATTGAATACATTTCAAATATATATTTGTTTTGTTAAGTTTATGTTTTTACAAGGAGGTCATAAATTCATTATGAATTATATATATGCAATCTAATTTTTTCCTTGTAGTAACCAACAGCACAAATTAGTGAAAGAGATTATCATAATTAAGTGCATAATCTATAATAATAATAATTTCCCCTCTGTACACACTTAACTAAAGTTCACATGGACTGCTTTTTCTAAATGAGTTAATTAGTATCTAATAAAGTAAGATAAACAATTTTAACTTAGTTATCTCATGAACTTAACCTTGAGGAGAGATTATGGATGCCAAGCAGATGCCTAAAGCAGAGATGACACAAGTAACATGTCTATACTAGGTACATTCCTGAGAAAGAATTTAAAGATCAGCTAATGAAATGAGGTAACAATGAAAGAGAAAAAAAGAAAAACTGAAAGTTTAATGGTAATATCTGACATAGTATAATCTTAGTAAACATTTTCAAATAGCAAAAAATTATTTATTTATTTATCTATTTATTTTTAAATGCTATTAATTGCTGAGATTTATTATGAGCATGATTAGTAGTAGTATTTTTTTATTGGTTATGAATATTCATGGTTGTTTTGATTTGTTTTGTTTGTATTTGTTATGAATACTCATGTGGTACAAAGAAAATTGTCACCACTCATGCCTAAGATGTGATGGTCAGATCCATACTGGCAGTATGCACGTTGCCACAAAATGTGATTATACCCTGTGTCCTCCACACAATTATCCCCAACTTCCCACCTCATCCCCCTTTCCCCACTCCACTTTGTACCTCAAAATATGTTTTCTCCTTCTGGAAGCCCAACACATCACTGTGGTCTTTCTTTCCTTTCTTCTTTCTCTCTTAGCTCCCGCTTATGAGTGAGTACATGCAGTATTTATCCCTCTGTCCTTCACTTATTTTGCTCAATGTAAGTTTCTCCAAGCTCATCTATGTTGCTGCAAATGGGAGAATTTTATTCTTTTTTATGGCAGAGTAGTATTCCATGGTGTACATATACCACAGTTTCCTTATCCAATCATGCATTGATGGACACGTAGGTTGGTTCCAAATCTTGGCTATTGTGAACAGAGCTGCAATGAAAATAGGAGTGCAGGTATGATGATTTGCNCATTTTTTCATGTACCTATTAGCCATTTGTATGTTTTTCTTTAAAAAATGTCTATTCAGTTCCTTTGTCTATTTTTTAATTGGGTTATTTGTTTTTTGACTGCGTAATTGCTTGAGTTCTTTGTATATTATGGATATTAATCCCTTGTTTGATGCATAGTTAGCAAACATTTTCTCCCACTCTGTAGGTTGTCATTTCACTCTCTTGATTGTTTCTTTCACTGTGCAGAAGCTTTTTAGTTTGATATAGTCCCATTTGTTTATTTTTTCCTTTGTTGCTTGTGTTTTTGAGCTCATGTTCATAAAGTTTGTGCCCAGACCTAGATCCTGAAATGTTTCGCCTATATTTTCCCTTAGTAATTTTACAGTTTCAGGTCTTATATTTAAGTCTTTAATCCACTTTGAGTTGATTTTAGTATATGGTAAGAGGTGCATATGTAGTTTCATTCTTCTGTTTATGGATATCCAATTTTCCCAGCACCACTTAATGAATAGGCAGTCTTTTCCCCAAGGTATGTTTTTGTTCCATTTGTTCAGTATCAGATGGCTGTAAACCTGAGAGGTGATTTCTGGGTTTTCTATTCTGCTTCACGGATCTGAGTGTCTATTTTTATGCCAGTACCATGCTGTTTTGGATACTCTAACTTTGTAGTATAATTTGAAGTCAGGTAGTGTTTTGCCTCCACCTTTATTTTTATTTATTTATTTTTTTGCTCAGGATTGCTTTGGCTATTTGGGGTCTTTTGTTGTTCCATATGAATGTTGAGATTGTTTTTTTTTTTTTTTTTTCCATTTCTGTGAAGAATTCCATTGGGATTTTATGGGAATTGCATTGAATCTATGCATTGCTTTGCATAGTATAGATATTTTCACAATGTTAATTCTTCCATTCCAAGAGCATGGAATGTCTTCCCATCATTTTGTGTCTTCTTTAATTTCTTTCAGTAGTATTTTGTAGCTCTCATTGTAGAGAACTTCCACCTTCTTTGTAAAATTGATTCCTAAGTATTTTGGGTTTCTTTGTGACTGTCGTAAATAGGCTTACACTCTTGATTTCTCTTTGTGTTAGCTTATCATTGGAGAATATAAATGCATCTGATTTGGGAGCATTTATTTTGTATCCTGCAACATTACTGAAGTTATTAACAAGCTCCAGGAGTTTTTGAGAGTCTTTAGGTTTTTCTATATATAGTATCATGTCATCTCCAGATAGGGACAGCTTGATTTCATCTTTTCCAATCTGGATGCCCTTTATCTTTCTCTTGCCTGATTGCTCTGGCTTGTACCTGCAGTACTATTTTTTTTTTCCTTTTTGTCTTTTTTCGTGACTGGCAACAGATCGCAACCCTCAGTGTTGCGCCCGTACCGGGCCGGGACCGGCAACGGGATCGCAACCCTCGGTGTTGCGCCTGCACCTCACTCAGCCAGTGAGCGGCCAGTCTGTATGTGGGATCCAGTGCGCCACCGGGCCGGCCCTGCAGTACTATTTTAAATAGAATTGGTGAGAGTGGGCATCCTTGTCTTTTCCTGTTCTTAAGGGAAAAGCCTTCAGTTTTTCCCCATTCAGAATGATACTTCTGGTGGGCTTGTCATAGGTGGATTTATTGTGTTGCGATACTTTCCTTTTATACCTAATTTGTTGAGAGTATTTATCATGAAGAGATGTTAAGTTTTGTCAAATGTTTTAAAGCATCTATTGAGATAATCATATGGGTTTTGTCCCTGAGTTTATTGATGTTATGTATCACAGTTATTGACTTTTGTATGTTGAACCATCCTTGCATCCCTGGGATGAATCCCATTTGGTCATGGTGTGTAATTTTTTTGATGTGTTGCTGTATTCTGATTGCTAATATTTTATTGAGGATTTTTGCATCTATGTTCATCAAGGATATTGGCCTGTAACTTTCTTTTTTGTTGTGTCTTTATCTGGTTTTGGTATTAGTGTTAGGTTGGCCTCACAGAATGAGTTTGGGGGAATGGCTTCTGTTTCAATTCTTTGGAATATTTTGAGTAGAACTGCTATTAATTCCTCTTTAAAGTTTGGTAGAATTCAGCTGTAAAGCCAACTGGATGTGGGCTTTTCTTTGTTGGAAGATTCCTGATTACCGCTTCAATCTCATTGCTTGTTATTGGTCAGGTTTTCTATCTCTTCTTGGTTCAGTCTGGGTAGTTTGTATGTGTCTGGAAACTTATCCATATCTTTCAGGCTTTCATATTTGCTGTCATACAGTTTATAATAGTCTCTGATGATTCTTTGTATTTCTGTTACCTAGACGGGAATGTCTCCCTTTTCATTTCTGATTTTTTTTGTGTGGCTTTTCTCGTCTTTTTGTTGTTGTTGTTGTTAACCTAGCTAATGGTTTGTCTATGATATTTGTTTTTTTTACAAATCAACTTTTTGTTTCATTGATCTTTTCTATCATTTTTGGGGNTTGGAATATTTTGAGTAGAACTGCTATTAATTCCTCTTTAAAGTTTGGTAGAATTCAGCTGTAAAGCCAACTGGATGTGGGCTTTTCTTTGTTGGAAGATTCCTGATTACCGCTTCAATCTCATTGCTTGTTATTGGTCAGGTTTTCTATCTCTTCTTGGTTCAGTCTGGGTAGTTTGTATGTGTCTGGAAACTTATCCATATCTTTCAGGCTTTCATATTTGCTGTCATACAGTTTATAATAGTCTCTGATGATTCTTTGTATTTCTGTTACCTAGACGGGAATGTCTCCCTTTTCATTTCTGATTTTTTTTGTGTGGCTTTTCTCGTCTTTTTGTTGTTGTTGTTGTTAACCTAGCTAATGGTTTGTCTATGATATTTGTTTTTTTTACAAATCAACTTTTTGTTTCATTGATCTTTTCTATCATTTTTGGGGTCTCTATTTCATTTAGTGTTGCTCTGATCTTAATTATTTCTTTCTGTCTCCTACCATTAGGATTGGATTTTTGTTTTTCAAGTTCTTTGAGGCATACTTTTAAGTTGCTTATTTGAATTCTTTCCATTCTTTTTAGGTGTTTATTGCAAACAATTTGACTCTTAGTACTGCTTTTGTAGTATCACAGAGTTTTGGTATTTTTATTTTAATTAGTTTCAAGAAATATTCTGATTTCCCTGTTACTTTCTTCTTGGACCGATAGGTCATTCAGGAGCTTATTGTTTAGTTTCCATGTATTTGTATAATTTCTAGGGTTTTGCTTGTTTTTAATTTCCAGTTTATTCCATTGTGGTCTGAAAAGATACTTGGAATGATTTCAATTTTTAAAAATTTTCTAAGAGTAGATTTGTGACCTAAAATGTGGTCTATCCTGGAGAATGTTCCATGTGCTGATGAGAAGACAATATATTCTTTAGTTGTTGGGTGAAACATTCTGTATATATCTGCCAGGTTCAGTTGGTCTAAAGTCCAGCTTNCCTGGAAGATCTGCCCCATACTGAGAGAGGGGTGTTCTGTTCACCCACTGTTAATGTATTAGGGTGTATTTCTTCCTTTAAGTCTAAGAGTATTTGCTTCATATATCTGAGTGCTGTAGTATTGGGTGCATACCTATTTATGATCATTATGTCTTCTAGCTGGATAGAACCTTTTATCATTATATAGTGGCCATCTTTGTCTCCTTTTATGTTTTTTGGTTAAACTCTATTTTGTCTGATATAAGAATAGCTACTCCTGCTCACTTTTGGTTTCCGTTTGCATGGTATATCTGTTTCCATTCTTTCACTTTTGGTTTGTGTGTGTCTCTACAGGTGAGGTGGGTCTCTTGAACGCAGCATTTGCATGGGTCTAGCTTTTTAATCCTATCAGTCAGTCTGTGTATTTTGAATGGGGAATTTAATGCATTCACATTTAAGGTAGTTATTGACAAGTATTATTTAATTTCTGTCATTAATAGTTTCTTGTTTAGAGGGTTTAAATATCTTTTGATCATTACTTGCCCTTTTATTTCTCTTCTTCAGTGTTAGCTGGAATTATAAGGTGGTAAGACTGAGCTTCTTTCTCTTTCTCACTGACATTTTTGTTTTAACAGTGGATTTTGCTCTTTCTTGTGTATTTGTGATAGC
>NW_007734697.1:65062-67044 GCF_000696425.1 Galeopterus variegatus | reverse complement strand
GGTCTCTTGAACGCAGCATTTGCATGGGTCTAGCTTTTTAATCCTATCAGTCAGTCTGTGTTTTTTGAATGGGGAATTTAATGCATTCACATTTAAGGTAGTTATTGACAAGTATTATTTAATTCCTGTCATTTAATAGCTTCTTGTTTAGAGGGTTTAAATATCTTTTGATCATTACTTGCCCTTTTATTTCTCTTCTTCAGTGTTAGCTGGAATTTTAAGGTGGTAAGACTGAGCTTCTTTCTCGTTCTCACTGACATTTTTGTTTTAACAGTGGATTTTGCTCTTTCTTGTGTATTTGTGATAGCACTCATTATTATTGTCCTTTCTCCTCCCCTTCTGGAATACCCACGATTTGGATGTTAGAGTGCTTGAGGTTATCTGCTATCTCTCTTAGATTTTCTTTACTATTTTTAGTTCTTTTTTCCTTCTTTTAGTCTGCTTGGGTTATTTCAAAAAGACCATCTTTGAGATCTGAGATTCTTTCTTCTACTTGCTCTAGTCCGCTGCTCAAACTCTCTGTTGTCGTTTTTATTTCATTGAGTGAATCTTTCATTTCTCGGAGTTCTGCTACACTTTTTTAAGGTATTAATCTCTTTGTAAATTTCTCCCTCATGTTTTGGATATTTTTTCTTGTTTCCTGCATTCTCTAATTGAGTCTTCTTTTATTTTGTTGAGCTTCCTTAAGATCATATCTCAGAATTCCTTTTCAGGCATTTCAAGAATTCCCTGTTCTATGGGTCTGTAATTTGAGCATTATTGTATTCCTTAGGTGGTGTCATATCTCATTTGCTTGTAGTTCTAGTATTTTTTTTTATTATTATGTTTGGTCATCTGGTAGTGGACTTGCTTCTTCTGATACTCTAGGGTTGGCTGTGAGGATAAAGATTTCCTTTTCCATTTTCAGACTCTACTGGTTACTCTTTTTATATCAATGTAGTCAAGTGAGTGGCAGGTTGCCTGTAGAGTGGTCCTGGTTGCTAATGTCGTGGTGAACTGTCCTTGTGGGGACAGAGGGTGTGGCAGTGTCTGTCTATATTACACCACCTTGGCTCCTGTTCTAGCTTTCTATGGCCATAGACTGAGCCCCTGGTGCCATGCAGGTCTCAGCTCACCTTGGCGGCTGCTGGGCTGTGTGTGCTTCCCTTCCCCCCAGGGTCTTAGACTGGGCCCTGGTGCTGCAAGGGTTTTGGCTCACCTTGGCAGTTGCTGAGCTTTGTGTGCTCAGTCACTTTATTTTGGGAAAAAATGTCAAAAATAAGAAAGAGATTGTGGTCACAAATCTTTGCACACTGGGATACATAGCATGAAAGTGCAAATTATAAATGAGTAATAAATTAGACATTCTGCAATGAAATAGTCAGATATATTTCTACTTAAAAATATCATGTATGAAACCTCTTAGGCATAAAATATAAAATTTGTAAAATCTGTACAAATTTATTCACTGTACCTCTCCCATTAACCCTATATTTCTACTTCTATTAATCCCTCCTTCTCTCTCTCACCCGCCAAGCACCTTGAAACATTGGTTTATATTTTATATCTCCACTTCCATTTTTATTTGCTTCTCAATTACTGAAAACTTTTCATAGCCCTCTCCCCTTTCGTTTTATATGCTTTATTTTATGACTCAACATTTATACTACCCACTTCAACACTGGTGCTTCTACATGTATACCTTCAGCCCAGACCTGTCATTGAGTTTCTGAACAACATTCTCAGTTTAGAGTACCATTAATGGAAAAAAAGTAATGTAATCCAAATATAACCAAACAACTTAATTATCATTTTCCCTTCATCTCTATGCCACAGCTTACCCAGTTTCCCAAGTCATTATTAAGAGTTATCAAGACTATTCCCACTCCTAATCTTCCTACATTTAATTCGTTATGAGGTCTGATTTTCTCTCTTCAGTGTCTCTGGTTTCTATTCTTCCATTTGTTTTATTATTCTTGTTTCAATTCATGACTTCTCTGGGA
>NW_007734697.1:63071-64306 GCF_000696425.1 Galeopterus variegatus | reverse complement strand
TTTTTTTTTTTTCTTTCAAGAACTGTTTCTTTTTCATTACTTACTGAGACTTCCACCAGTATCTCAAGGTAGGAAATTTTCATTCATGTTTTACTCCTCTCACATATAACTGTTAAAACATCGTGTCTTACTGATTTCTAATGCATGTATTCTAAACATAATTCTTAATTTAAGGAACAGTGAAGGTTACATGTAGTCAAGCTTCATGATGGCATATTAAGTAATTTTGGTAATCAAAATATAAATAGCATACTATTCACTGCTTTCTAAATTGCATTTCCTGCTGAACACATGTGTTAATACTCCAAGACACTCTAGTACACATATCTATGTTTCACAAAGGCCTGGCCATTTGCATAACTGGTGTAGGTTTCCACAATATGCTGAATAATTCTTAGTAGTCAAAATATGTCAGGCAGTGCCTGTTATTAGTGTCTAATATTTGGGCAAATTGAAACACTTTTGTGAACCATTGTCNTATCCTGTTATCTGGACAGTTTTGTGGGTATTTTTGTAGTCTTTCTATTGCCAGTAATTCCCTTTTTTGTTTACTCAATAAATACCAATTTTTATTATTTCTCAGGCACTATTCTAAGCATGGAGATTCATCAGGGAAACAATATACAAATATGTAAACATCTCTACACTCTTGGAGCTCTCATTTCAGTGAAAGGAGGGAGATACTTGAATAAAGAGTAGAGGATTTAATAGAGTGGAACCATAGAGATATTGGAGAAGGGAGAGCTGGGGAATACCATTATAATTAGAAGGAGTAGAAAAGACTTTGAGTAGCAGTGTGTCTGGTGTGCACAATGAGTAGAGAGACAAGGGTGGCTATAATGGAGAGGTTTACTAACAATTTGCATAGTTTTTGATTTATACGATAAAAACCTCAGAAAGTGGGACCACAAGTTTATTGACCTGGAAATTTAGAGCATTATATGCTTCCTCTTTCAGGGCCTTTGTCCTTGTATATAATTCGGAATGTCCTGAATAATCACCCATTATGATTTTAAAAGAAGAGCACCAAAAGAACTACTAAACATAAACCTTGGACATGAGAATTATAATGCAGAAATTTATCATGGTGAGAGGAAAGATTTTATTGTTAGAATGCTTTTGTATATGTAGCTTCCAAGTCTGTGTAAATCAAATCCTTTATAATTTAGTCTTTTTTTTTTTTTTTCTTTCAAGAACTGTTTCTTTTTCATTACTTACTGAGACTTCCACCAGTA
>NW_007734697.1:58426-61329 GCF_000696425.1 Galeopterus variegatus | reverse complement strand
ATTGTCAAGATATATTGGCCTGTCAGATTTTTCCCCTTATAGATATGAAAGAGCATGGGACTGAAATTTTGATAAAAGGAGTTGGTGAATGATCATATTTTTAGAGCCCTGCCTCCGAAGGTTAGGCTTCAGAGAGTAGTTGGACATTTTACATTAAGCAGCCAGTATTCGAGAGGCAAACTAAGGACCTTTGGAGGCCTAAGTGTCAGGAGAGGGCAGAAAGGGAAATAAGTTTTATTTAAGATTAGTCTTGCAGAACATGTATCAGAACAGTCTTTACTTGAATGCCTATTTCTATTTGCTAAAGTTGTTTATATACATAAAACAATGTTACTTTAAAAAGTAAGGTAATCATATATGGGAATTTTAAGGGAAGAACGTTGGCTTGGAGAGCCATGTAGAGATATCTGTTTTATCAAATCTATCATCTTACATTTATGAAAGTGACTTCTGTGATGAGGACACCAATGATAGATATGAGGAATTCACTGGAACTCTCTGAAGACAATCATTAACTTCTACTTCCAGTGAGGCAGAGAGGTCAATGCTGAAGAGACAGGTTTTATATTAATATTTTGCCATGCAACATAAAAGTAGTATTATAGACAATGTCCCTGCAATTTTTCTGTCTTTCCCTCATTTACTGTGAGCTATGTGACTTGCACTTTAAAATATTTGACCTCTTGGGAGACTTATGTTTAAAATAAAATTTTACCCTGAAATATGGTATGAAGTTGATTTAAAAAGCCTCACATTTTAAACATTCTTTTTTTAGCACATTTTATTGCACTGTATTTTTAAAATGAGTTTGCTGCACCTACATAGTATTGTTTTTTTTTTTTTTTTTAACATGGCTTTTGTACATGACTGCAAATTAAAGAACACCTTAAAAATTGATTCTAGTTTCCAGTGACAGCTCATGCAGTAAAACAATAAAGCTTTTATAGTACGTGTAGCACTGACATTGTAAAATGTCACATTAGGCATCAGGTCCTATTTGCTAAGAGGTGTTTTTCATTTAATAGCTAACTGTGACAACGACTTCAACACCAATGCCAATAACAGATAATTGCATGTTACCTTATTGACATTGCCACAAGTTGGTATTAATTTGTGTGTGTACATGTGTGTGTGTGTGTGTGTGTGTGTGTGTATTTGGCTTATGACTGCATATATTTGTTGATGTCATTTTGTGAAAATTTTATTTGGGAAGATCCTTCGTATGACTAGGCAGTTTAAAATTTCCACACCTCATAAATCATTCATACACTCACATCTTGTCCATTTCTGCTTTGTTTATTTAGCAATGTGATGTAGTGATGAGCATTATTGAAAGGACAGAGGTTCTTTGTCACAAGGGAAACAAGTTTTGGAATGAAAGGTTGTAATAATAACTTTGGAGCTTCTTCAAAAGTAGAGATGAATTAAAAAGTAGATGAATCCAAATGACTTCATTGTCAGGAAAGTTATTGTCATGAGCACTAAATTTCTATTGTGGCCCTATATCAGAAAAAGGTGTTCATAATAACACGTTATTCTTTTTGATTCCTATTAAATCTTCTATTGGCAATCCTTTATTCAATGGTCAAGTTAAGCCAAAGTAAGGAAAAAGGACTAAATAACCTATTCTAATTTTTTAATACTAAATATGTTGAGCTCTTTTTGAAAGACATTGTTTTCTTTTTTGGGAACACAATATGCTGTAGAATGTTGAACAATTCGTAAATGAATGGTCATGATTTAGGGTAAGATCAAAATAATTATCTACATTTAGTAATGAGACAGCATCAAAAACCCTTTTAAAACATGCTAAGAAGACATTACTGCCATTGGAAGAAAAAATAAGTACTTTTCTTTTATATAATATACATCACACTGGTTTCAATATCACACACAGTAAGTATTAGATATAAATGATGAATTATGCTCTGTCTACACTACTTGTGATAAATATACTGAATATCTTGACTATATTTTTGTGGAAACCTATCAAAAGACTGGTGATAATATGGAATGGCTCAAAGATTCCATGCAGTTAATAACTTACAACTAATTTTTTTCTTTTTATCTTTTTTCTGAATATTGATGACAGGTGAACTAAATTTTACACAAAAAACTATACTTTATTACCTGTTCCCTCTGCAAGTATTTCTCTAAAGTAACCTCAAAATGTAACAACACATATTAGATTTTTAAAATGTCAAATAACATATCAAATGTTTACATAAGTGTTTAATCTAAATTACTTATTCTTTATTTTATTGTTCCTAGAAACATAATGCTATTTTAAATTTAAAAACAAATCACAGGTTAATAACAAAAACAAAAACAAAATGGCCTAATGTAAAAACAGTTCTCTTCAGAACTTCTCCTATTGAAATTACCTTAGACAATAATAAAAGATACAGTAAAACATACACAGTTACATACATATAAAAACATATGTTCTTTTTACATCTTGATCTAGAATAGTTTGCAAGAATTTGGTTTGGTTTTCCTGCCTATTAAAACACTGGTATTGTTATACCAAGAAAAATTTAGATGAGCATAATTCCAAATAAAGCTCTAATACAATGTAAACATTTATTTTTGATTTACTTATTTTAGAATTATAACTCACTTTAACTATAAGGGTCGTAATTCTGACAGCAATGTAGACGAAGGTTAGAGTGTGTTCAGACCTGATGAAGGGACGTCAGTATAACTGACAATTTTTTACCAGGACTCACTAAATGGGAGGAGTTGTTCTAAGCACTGAGCAAGCCAGACATGGATCCTACACTCACAGTAGTCCAAGTCTAGCAGGAAAACACACATTTAGAAATAAATACAAAAATTTAAAGACAGTCCTGGTTTCAAGAATCTGTAGCTATGAATTCTGACTTGGTGTAGGGCTTGAGTTG
>NW_007734697.1:55162-57454 GCF_000696425.1 Galeopterus variegatus | reverse complement strand
CGTACTAGATTTAGAGCATAAACTGGTATGACCTCATCTTAACTTAACTAATTACACCTGCAAATTCTCTTATTTCCAAATTTCACATTCTGAGATACTGGAGCTTAGGACTTCAGTATATCTTTTTGGGTGATACAGTTCAATTCATGATAGCGACCAATGTGATAATTGAGAATGAGACAAATTGGGCGACTGAGACTAATTCTGGCATTTGTACATTGAAAGATTGGGTTGGTTGTATTTCTGTTAGCTCAGATGAGAAATATTAGTGAAGGCAGCTGGAGAAAACACAAATAACATGTAATAAACTTTACATATTGAATTTGAGATCCCCGTAAGACATAGAGCTGAGTATGTCTGTGGGCAGTTAGAAATGACTTCAATTAAGAAATATTTATAAATTGGAGACATACAGTTAGGAGTCATTGCTGATAAATGATGGAAGAAGTTTTATAACTGAGCTCACCCAGGAAGGAAATGCCAAGGAGGATGTAAAGAGAACAAAGGATGGAACCTTAGTATAGATTGACAACTTTTAAGAAGACAGTGTTAAGGATTTAGAGATGAAAATAGTGTAAGAATAATCAGACTGTAAGGAAACCCATGAGAGAATTCTAACCTGATACATACCATCCTAGAGAATAGATTCTTCAAGAATACAAGATTAAAAATATTGTCCAATGCTATTGAGATGTCTAGGACAAGAGCAAAAATACCTTTGGCTAGGAAAATTCAGAATTCCTTGGCAGTCTTAATTGAGGTCCTTAACTCATTAATTAAAGAAGGTAAAAGGCTGCATAGTATAATAGTTTGGTGCACAGACTGGAGCAAGACTAGTAAGCTTAAAATTCTTGCCAAAGCATGGCTGGCTAGCTCAGTTGGTTGGAGAGAAGTGTTATAACATCAAGGTCAAGGGTTCAGATTAAGGGTTGTGCCAGCAGCCACTAAAAAAAAAAAAAAAAAAAAAATTTCTTACCAGGGCTGTGTGACATTGAGTAAGTTACCTAATGTCTCAATGCATCAGTTTCTGTATCTACAAAAGGGGTGTAGTAATATCACTTATGACTTATGCAAATTAATTATAAATGGCTGTTATTATTATAAAGAAATGGTGACTGAGTACAATTTAAAGAAATGGAAATGTGGAATATCGCATAGAATTTGAAGAGTATATTAGTGACTAGCTACCCATTATTTATCCTCCCTTACAAGTTAAATGTTATTAAGAACATAAAGAGGTTTAAAGTATTGCAGTACTGAATCAATCAATATTGATAAATAACCCCCTAGAAGGTTATCTACCAAGAGGTATGTATGGACACCCTGAATCAAAAGAGTGAGGTAAAGAAGGAAATCTGAATATATCCATCCATCTTCTCTGTGTCTGTACACTTTTACCCCAGAGACTTCCAGTAGTTGACTCCTAGCAGGAGGGAAGCCACTAGTCTACAGTGTAAGTGCTGCTTCCTGAATTGACCAGGACATTTACATACACTGAGTCTCACTGATACATCTCTTTCTACATGCACTCAGGGAGTAAAACCGCCAATGATGCATAGCTTTACAGTTTATAGCTTTCTTTTTTTCTCATCTTATTATTACCATTCTTTAGGAGATAGAATGAAAACAGGCACTATCAATACATGTATTTGCACATTTTTATACTCTAAAAGAAGAGTGAGACCAATAGAGAGGAAGAATATTGTAATAAAGTCGAATGACTTAAGCAGATATTAAACTGGAGTCCTTGGTAGCAAAGAAGCTGGAGTGGGCAGGGAACCAGGCATAGCAAGGTTGAGTTTACATGCTGCCTCACTACCGCTTAGAGCCGGTATTGGTTGCAAACTAACTGATTTTTTTCTTTTTCAATAGCTGTGCTATTCTTTAATAAGTAGCAGTGGCTTTAGGTGAGAAATTGGTAGAAACTATGTTTCTTCTTCCCATTGCTTCTCTAACATTTCCTCACAAAATAAAGTCTCCAACAGGACTCTACTGTCAATAAAAAATAGTTAGCAAGAGGTATGAAAACAGGCATATGACCATTCATATAAGACCAGTTAGGTTCCCCCTTCTATTTTTCTTAGGCTCTCTGATAAGAAGTCCTATGTAAATTTATCGATGTGAAAGGAATATAACAATGTTCTGAGATAATTGTAGCCCAGTTTTCTTAACTATATCAGAAAAAGTCTCCCCTTACAATAAAAAAAAAAAAATGTAATGTAACTTTACTATTGTGGTATAAAAGTCTTTGATAATAAAAATTTCCTAACACTTTATCTTTAAAAAATAGTC
>NW_007734697.1:52673-54419 GCF_000696425.1 Galeopterus variegatus | reverse complement strand
TTGTGGTATAAAAGTCTTTGATAATAAAAATTTCCTAACACTTTATCTTTAAAAAATAGTCATGATGTGAGGAAGAGATAAAAGCAAAAATTTATAGCCTATTTATGTATATATTCTCAGGTATGACTACAGTAATAGACATAATAAAGTAGTCAGATATTTGCATC
The DNA here is from genome assembly GCF_000696425.1 of Galeopterus variegatus. Lineage (NCBI taxonomy): Eukaryota > Metazoa > Chordata > Mammalia > Dermoptera > Cynocephalidae > Galeopterus > Galeopterus variegatus. The sequence goes on along the minus strand of NW_007734697.1, from coordinate 54,252 downwards.
AATTTATAAGTAAAATAGTTCAGTTTTAAAAAGTAATTTTCTACAAGAAGAATAGGAAAATTTAAAAGCATAGGTATGGGTGGACATTAGAATAAAGAATAGTTGTATAGGACAGGTAGTGAAAACACAAGATTTATTTGTATATGATTAAAAAAAGAAAAGCATAAACTCAAATTAACTCATAATAACTTGCAAAGGAAAAACTGAATAAACTGGATAAAATGTTTAAAAAAGAAGTTTGCTATTCTTGCAGATAACTTTGATGTTATTTATAAGTGTAGTGACAAAATAATTCTAAATATTATGGTGTACAATGGGAAAATGATGATTTAGCACAGAAAACCTATCTTCTGTTTTGAAATCCCACAGTATATTCACAATATATTGAGATATATATTCAGCCTTGAGCACTTAAAAAAAGACCTGGAGATCATATTGTTTGATAAGTGATCAGGAAAACATGATTAACTGGGCAATGAAGCAGTGGGATGAGAAGCGATAGATTGTATGGAAGAAATCTGGGGACAATATCAGAATAAGATTGGGAAAAAGTAGAAAATTCAAAAATAAATTTAAAAAGTCAATGCATAATGTTCACAACATTGGTATTTATCATTGTGCTACAAATATTTTAAAAATACATACATAACANTAGAAAATTCAAAAATAAATTTAAAAAGTCAATGCATAATGTTCACAACATTGATATTTATCATTGTGCTACAAATATTTTAAAAATACATACATAACAAAATGGAAAGTATTTTGAAGATTATCTTTATTAATAAGATTGAATATTACTGCATTGCCTATGCCTTTGTAACCATATTTCCTCATAAATTTGTCATAAGTAGTCTCAGAAATCTTAGTCTTATTTGAGTACAAAACTTTTGCAAATAGATGAATTAAATTTTGCCTTCACCTCCACCTCTATTCACTTTTTATTCCAATTATTTCTATAAATCTTGATAATATATGCCATATCATGACTTTATCCAATTTTATATCATAAAGTTATAGAAAACTTAAAATAAAGCATAATTTTAATAGCATTCAAATATGAGCAATATAATTAAATATAATTATCTTTACCAAATCAGCGTATGTAAACATATTTTTATACAACTGCAGTAAAGCTATAAACAGGAAAATTCTTGAAAATGAATTTTTTTTTAATGTAAGCTCCTGATGAAAACAATGGTAAGTCTCTTCCCTTTCATATAATAAATCTTTTCTTTTTCTTCCAGCTTCAGAAGACCTGATTAAAGTTTTTGCATATACATTGCATTGTTTTTAATATTTTAATTTACATTACACTTAGATATTTACTCATTGGATGAAAAAAATATTATAGTAAATTTCATAGTGGACAAAATCATTATAAAAATTTATTTGGGTGAATTACTTTATTACCTTGTGTAGAATAATTCGTTAAAAGTCTTCTTCATTGCCTATGAAATTATCACTCACTCAAAGGATTGCTCTTAAAGTTATTAATGCCATTAATAATATTTCTTGATTTGTGAAGTCTTACACAAAGATTTTTGGTTACCAAGTGTCATACACAAATAGTACAACA
>NW_007734697.1:50847-51967 GCF_000696425.1 Galeopterus variegatus | reverse complement strand
TTGACCATTCCAAATGGTGCTTCATCTTTGCACAAAAATGTCATTGAAAAATGTTTTTTTTATGTTTCTGAAATATATTTTAGTATTTCAAATATTGAAAACAATATTTCCTGTGAGAATTTTTTCCTTCCTTATGGAATTACAAATTCTGGCAAGAAAGCTTCATTTTTCAAGCAGGATGCCTTCATCAACTGGTAATGAAAATCTGCTTGTCTGGAGCTTATTATGCAGTTGACACATTTGTCACACAGCTGGCACACAGCTGACACTGACACCCACTTGAGATCTCTCACTCTCTTACACATTTTTCTCTAAACACTGTCATTGCTTAATGAATAAAATTAATTTTTTATTAGATTTTCTTCCATAGTTGTAGTAATTGTTCTTTTCCAGAAGGAAAAGTAATTTTTTCCAATAATGTCAGGTTGTCTACTTTTATTTTTCATATTTTCTATTATTCTGAAGAAAATTATGCCTCCTACTTTCAATCTTAGAAGTATCTTATGTCTTTTCCAACTTTTAAAGCATATTCTTTATAACATATTTACTTAATTTTGATTTTTTCCTTATTAGAAAAAATGTGTAAGTATTTTGGTAATTGTACATTTCTTAGTAAAATTATAAAGCTTACTTGCAACTATTATATAGAATACTGTCCCTATGTTTTCTAGTCAGCATTTTTAAAAGACTAAATTAGTATTTTCCTGTCTATGTTTTGAATTCCATAAACATTACAACTACAAATAGAAACTGATAGAAGTGTTTTGCATTGTCAGTAAAAATAAATAGGCATCTCTGCCGTTGGAGAATGACTTTTCATAATAGTTAGTAAATCTTGGAATATAACATAATTACAGATTTCCTTTGATTTATGTGATCACTGCTTCAAAACAATATTGTTAGTTAAACTTCTATGTAAAAATACTGTGTGTGTGTATAATGTACATGTGTAGTTAGTCTAAGGACAGATAATTATAAAGAGAATTTCTCCTAGAGTAATGTGTGGAGTTATATTTAAAAGTTGTACAGGGGGGCCGGCCTGGTGGCGCACTGCTACAGTGTGCCGCTTGGGGAAGCGCGGCGGCGCTCCCGCCGAGGGTTCGGATCCCACATACAGACC
>NW_007734697.1:48590-50684 GCF_000696425.1 Galeopterus variegatus | reverse complement strand
AAATACTGTGTGTGTGTATAATGTACATGTGTAGTTAGTCTAAGGACAGATAATTATAAAGGGAATTTCTCCTAGAGTAATGTGTGGAGTTATATTTAAAAGTTGTACAGGAAATGAAAAAGTTTTTGTTTTCAGGAATATCTCAGTAATTTCAGGGACTTTTGATTCTGGTGAAAATAGAGTAATACAGACCAGAATTAACCTTCTGAAATAACTAAAAAACTGTGGTCAAAATCTATTAAAAAATGGTTTTCATAAATTTAATATCAAACAGCTCAGAACTGTGATTTCTGAGAGAGGGAAATGAATAAGAACAACCCTATAAAAACCCCAACTCACTACCTGGAGAGCATTTTGAGGCTCCAACAAGGGAGGAGAAACACAGTGGTCTCCCTGAGTTCAGGAGATGGAGTGTGAGTCTGGAGAGGACAAGAGTTTTACCACTTGCGGGGAAGAGGAATGGAGAGCAGAGGGCCACATGAGAGAGAGAGCGACAGACAGACAGACAGACAGAGAGAAAGCTATGAAGGTCTGCAGAGAGCGTTCCTAGAATATGCAGTGCATACTTGTAACAAAATTAAGGCTGAGAAATAAACAATGTAAAATAAGCAGAGGGAATAATTCCTGAGGAGCTCAGACAACACCATGAATAGTTTCTATTCAACAAGCCGTTCTGGAAAACATCACAATTCTAGAGTATTCAGAATAGTTTTTCCTCAGAAGCGGGACACAATTAGTTCTAGACTAACTGCTGCTATGGTCCCATCTAACAAAACTTGAAAGCAAGACACAATCAACATTTTTCAAGTAACTTATTTCTTGCTCCAGAACAAGATGAAATTTGTGATGTGTAGCACCTTCACCAGGGAACTAAGTCAGCTGGAACCTTAATCTTGGACTTTCCAGACTCCAGAACTATGAGAAATAAATTCCTGTTGTTTAAGCCACCTGATTTATGGTAATTTTTTATGGCAGCCTGAGCTAAGATACAAAAATTACAGACAAGCATGAGGACACTTTGGGGGATAATAGATGTACTTTATTATAAAGACGGTTTCACAGGTGTGTGCATTTACCAAAGCTTATTAACTTGTACAGCAAAAAAAAAAATATATATATATATATATATATACATATATATGCATATATATATGCAGTTTATACACCAAAACCAACTACATTGTACATCGATAAATTAAAATTAAAAAAGAAAGCTATAAACCCCAAAGTAAAAATAAAAATGCAATTTATTTTAAAAAATGATTAGACATGCAAAGAAGCAGGAAAATATGAACCTATAATTAAGAAAAACATCAGTTGATAGAAATATACTGAGAAATGACAATGATGATAAAATGATATAAGGAGATTAGAACAGTTACTAAACACATTTTATATAGTTAAGATGGTAGAAAGATGATTGAACATTTTTGCTAGAGACATGGAAAATATAGAGAAAATATATACAAAAATGTCCAAATCAAACTTCTACAGATGAGAAATACAAGACGAAAAATTCATTGCACAGGATTAATAGCAGATTTGGAACTGCAGAAGAAAAAAAAATAGTAATTTTAAGATAAAACAATAAATCTTTTTTTAAAAAAGAGATAAAAACTAGTGAAATGAAAAATAAACATATCTGTGAGCCCTGGACAACTTCAAGTGGCCTCACATTCAAGGGTACCGCAAAAAGTTTGTGGAAAATGTAATTAAAAGATAATACAAATCTTTCCATGAACTTTTTGAAGACCCCATATTTTGAACTGAATAAAAATGAAAATACAACATATCAAAATTTGAGGAATGCAAATATTGCAGTATTTAAGGGAAATTGTATAGCACTAAATTTTTGTATTAGAAGAGAAGAAAGATCTCAAGCAATTTCCTCAGCTCCCCTTTAAGAAAGTAGGAAATGAAGAGCATTAAAATAAATACATATTAAAAATAAGAGGAACTAGTAAGAATCAAAGGAAAAAACATTAAAGTATAGATATGAAAAATAGAGAAAATCAATGAACTAAAACCCTATTTTTTGAGAAGATTAACACAAATAATATATGTTCAGCCATACTGAGAAGGAAAAAAAAAAAA
>NW_007734697.1:43864-47171 GCF_000696425.1 Galeopterus variegatus | reverse complement strand
ATAATCAATTATTTCTATTTCTATTCAACATTGTAGCTGAGATTTTTGCCAGTGTAATATCAAGAAAAAGAAATAAATGTTGTCTAGATCGGAAACGAACATATCAAGCTCTTCTTATTCATAGATGAATAGTCTATGAATAAAGCTATTCATTTCTATTCTATATAGTAAATCCTTTGGGGCAGAGGCAGAGGAACTACTTAATTGACTAAGTATGTTTAGCAAGACTGAAAGTACAAAATCAGTTTATAAAAATCATTTGCCCTTCTATATACTAACAAGAAACAGTCAGAAATTTCTAAAAAGTTAAAGTGGCACTTAACTTTGAAATACTTAGGGATAAAATTGAAAATACTTTTTTTCACAATCTGTATATTGAAAGGTATAAAACATCACTGAGAGCCACTGAAAAGAACCGATGTAATGAAGAGTCGAAGACTCAACGTTGCCTAGATGTCAGTTCTTACAAACCTGATCTGTAGTTTTAATGCAATCCCATCCAAAACGCAACTGAATATTTTTATAGAAAATAAGAAGTTGATTTTGAAATTTATATGTAAATTCAGAAATAATGAATAGCCAAAAATCTTTGAAAATGTAGAAAAAATTGGGATATCATTGACTACTAATTTTCAAGATTTACAGAGTTATAATAATCAGGATGGTGCAGGATAAATGTAAAGGCAGACAAATAGATTAAAAGAGCAGAAGTCTCCAAAAATCCGATCAATTTGATTAGGGGAAAAGCATATGTCACTTCAATGGGGAAAGGATAATGTTTTTAACAAACAATGCCTCCAAAATTGGAACTTCGTGTGTGTGTGTGTGTGTGTGTGTGTGTGTGTGTGTGTGCGCGCGCGCGTGTCTGTATCAGAGAGAGAAAGAGAGAGAGAGAGAGAGAGAGACCTAAAGGTGTCCCCTACTGCCCTTTCCACTCTCACCTCCCAAATTCAGGTAACCTTCATATAGGCTAAATTTATGAAAGTGAGTCTGTAAGATTCTCCAACTATTCTCTTCACAGTCATTGTTGAGGCAACAATTTTGCCTATTTTATGTTTATTTCTTTTGATGCGCAACTTTCTCTTTGAAGTTCTGCTATGGCATTTATAATTCCCTTTAGAGAAATTCAATGCNTTGAAAGGTATAAAACATCACTGAGAGCCACTGAAAAGAACCGATGTAATGAAGAGTCGAAAACTCAACGTTACCAAATGTCAGTTCTTACAAAGCTGATCTGTAGTTTTAATGCAATCTCATCCAAAACGCAACTGAATATTTTTATAGAAAATAAGAAGTTGATTTTGAAATTTATATGTAAATTCAAAAATAATGAATAGCCAAAAATCTTTGAAAATGTAGAAAAAATTTGGATATCATTGACTACTAAGTTTCAAGATTTACAGAGTTATAATAATCAAGATGGTGCAGGATAAATGTAAAGGCAGACAAATAGATTAACAGAGCAGAAGTCTCCAAAAATCCGATCAATTTGATTAGGGGAAAAACATATGTCACTTCAATGGGGAAAGGATAATGTTTTTAACAAACGATGCCTCCACAATTGGAACTTCGTGTGTGTGTGTGTGTGTGTGTGTGTGTGTGTGTGTATCAGAGAGAGAGAGAGAGATACCTAAAGGTGTCCCCTACTGCCCTTTCCACTCTCACCTCCCAAATTCAGGTAAACCTTCATATAGGCTAAATTTATGAAAGTGAGTCTGTAAGATTCTCCAACTATTCTCTTCACAGTCGTTGTTGAGGCAACAATTTTGCCTATTTTATGTTTATTTCTTTTGATGCCTAAATGGCAACTTTCTCTTTGAAGTTCTGCTATGGCATTTATAATTCCCTTTAGAGAAATTCAATGCCACAGATTAAGAAGAAAACATGACAATAGTTACCTCTCGTGAATAATCATGTGTGCTCTTCTCATTTTTCATGAGAAATAAAACACGCACATGCTTCCAGTATTTGGGTGGCAGTTATAAAGAAACAGGGCAAAATGGAAGCCACAGGACTACACTCCTCAGCCCTTCCCTTCTGCCTCTGGTTCCAACCTATACCACAAGAACCTGCACATGTGTGTGTACAACTCAATACATACATCCATGCTCTGTCCTCATCTCACCCAAACATCCAATCCTTAGTAATGTCTGGGGTCTAAGAACATGCATACCTGCAGCATGGTCTGCCTTTGTGAGGACAGATAGAGAATTATGCAGCAAATTTTATCAGACTGGGTTCTGGGTCACTTGGGGAGGAAATCCAGAGTCCTGGGTACATGGAGTGTAATCTAACAGGGGATTAGTAATAGGTGCAGGTAGGTACATTTCCTTGGCCTACTATGGGAAGACCACAGAGTATTTCTTATCTGATGGGAAGAACACAGCTGGAACATGCCATAGAGTGTCCCACTGTGCCACGGGTCTAAGGCCCAGACCCTGATTATCTGAGGTTCACATGTGCTCCAGATCACTTCAAGTAGAAGCGTTTGGAGGCTAAAGCCCTAGCAAGAAATAGAATACAGCCTTCTGGAAGGCCATATGTGTAGGATGTCGTGTTCAAACAAACGGCGTTGAGAGGGTAGTATTCAGGGTGACCAAAGCATTCTTTCTTTTCAGAATATCACAGTTATGCTGCATTATAATTGGTACTGTGTCTCATTTAGTTTAGCTTATGTCTTATCTCTTTAAGCTCCTAAAGAACAAGAAACATGACTTATTAAATCACTTTTGTATATCATTCCCTACCTTATAATGCTTAAATATCCCTGAATGATGTCTAGCACAATAGTTCATAAACTATATTATGTGCATAATTTATATACATGTGTGTGAGGGGTGTGTGTGGGGTGTTTTGTGGGTTGAATTATGTCATACTCCCAACACCCTCCAATTTATATGTGGAAGTCCTAATCCCCAGTACTTCAAAATGTGACCATATTTGTATTCAGGATGTTTACAGAGATAATAAAGTTAAAATGAGGTTATTAGGGTAGTCTTAATCTACTATGGCTAGTGTCCTTGTANTAATAAAGTTAAAATGAGGTTATTAGGGTAGTCTTAATCTACTATGGCTAGTGTCCTTGTAAAGAGAAAGTTTGAACAGAAACACACATACATAAAACTAATACATGTATGTTTTATGAACTGTGGTAATAAACTGTCTTTCCTACTGGAAAGTAATTTTGAGTCAATACAAATTATTCACTTGTAGTTCAGATCATGTAATTGACCCAATTTCTGAGAATGATTTGAAAACAAGATGAATTAATAAGACTTGAAATTTAAAAGTTTATATCTTCACTATA
>NW_007734697.1:41753-43201 GCF_000696425.1 Galeopterus variegatus | reverse complement strand
AAAAAATGTACATCAAGCAAAAACCAAGTAGATGATTAGATTGTAATGTTTGCACTACTATGCTTTTTTCTGGATTGAAATGGTTCTTTATGGTCTGTCCTTGTGTTCTCATTAGCATAAACTTGATATGCAGTGAAGAACAAAGATTTTAAAACCTTAGTCACCTTCCTAATGTGGCAAAAGTGTATAAGCACTTTTTTTATAGATCGAATGTGCAGTCAGCTGTCCTGCAATGGCAATATCCTTTGCACCTTTTTATTTTTAATTTTATTCACATACTCAAGGTTATGGCCCATTGTGCCAGGTTTGTAAAGAGAATAATGATGAATACGGGGAAATTTATTCTGACATTCTGGATAATACTGTTCTAAGCTGTCTTGCTGAACTGTTTAATTAATTTTGTGAGTATGCGTATTTGCATGTGTGTTGTGTCTATTGAAATTGCCAGTATATATTTACTAATCCTCCCTGTGCCTTCTTAAAGACAAACCATTAATCACAGGGATGAAAACAATTTTCCAAAACAGGTTTTCAATAATTTTGTAATGTATTTGAGCATGGAGAACAAACATTACTTGGCACAGAGTAACATTGTTAAACTAATATTTTTAAGAAATTTGAATTCTACTACTGGATTTTCTATAATATGAAGAAGTCGTTTAGTTTCTGTAAATCATCAACATTTTTCTACCTCTGTCACTAAGGGAGTTGGCTCCTTATATCACTGTCTACACTTTGCCACAACTCTGGGGACTACCTGTCAATCTCTCCAAGGGCTTGGTGTGGTCTCTGTTTCAGTGAACTGGGATTTATATCACTGCTTTCCCCAAATAAATGATTCTCAAATCCTTTCTCATCTCCATAAGCTATTCTACATTCCAAGTAGTAAAACAACTTAATACACTTTTGTCTTAAAATATGCACATGGGAGGTTTTTCTCACTAACTTTTGATTTGGAGAATTATTGTAGTGATCTCTCAGTTAAAACAAACAAGAAAAATACTGTAATACATGTAATGATGGGTGAAAATGTGATAGGAAAGGCTCAAAAAATGAATAACCTTGGTTTATCCCATAAATTAAGTACAGAAGAACCCATTTTTTGTTGTCATGGAAGTTACATATATATGGCATAGAATTATTTTAATAAATAGAGAAGCTATGCTTATATTCTAATTTTCCTTCTTGGTGTCTTTTGCTTGGTAGAAGTTTTAACTTTCTTTTTTTAAGTTTTTATATTTTATTATTAGTGTATTCATTATTACAAATTAAAATTTTACTTTATGCATTTTACCTCACTAATCAATCCCCAGACGCCTTCCTTCCTCCTTCTAGTATCCTTAGGTTTTGTCTCTCCTTCTGAAAGTTCAACATAGTGTTATGGTCCCTATCTTTCTTTCATTCTTCCTCCCTCCCTCCCTCCCTCCCTCCCTTTCTTCCTTCCTTTT
>NW_007734697.1:38005-41082 GCF_000696425.1 Galeopterus variegatus | reverse complement strand
TTTCTTTTCTTCTTCCCAGTTATGAGTGAGAACGTGTGGTATTTCTGTATTTTTCTTTCCTCGTTTGGCTTATTTAACTTAATTTTCTTCAGACTCATCCAAGTTGCAGCAAATGGCAGAATTTAATTCCTTTTTATGGCTAAGTAGTATTCCATTTTGTATATGTACCACATTTTCCATATCCAGTCATTGATTGATGCACACATAGGTTGGTTCCATATTTTGGCTATTGTAAATAGAACTGTGATGAATATGGGAATACAGGTATCCCTTCGATGTAATGATTTCCTTTCCTCTGGATATATACCTAGTAGTGGGATTGATGGAACATATTGTACTTTTATCTGTAGTTGCCAGAGAAAATCTCCATACTGTTTTCCATAATGGCTATGTTAATTTAGAGTCCAATCAACAGTGTAGAAGATTACATTTTTCCCCACATCCTCACCAGAATTTGTTATTTTCAGTCTTTTTAATAATGGCCAGTCTAACTGAGGTGAGATGATATCTAAATGTGGTTTTGATTTGCATTTCTTTGATGATTAGAGATGCTAAGCATTTTTTCATGTACCTGTTGGCCATTTGTATGTCTTTCTTTGAGAAATGTCTGTTCACCTCCTTTGCCCATTTTTTATTCAGCTTATTTGTGTCTTCTACTGTACGGCTGTTTGAGTTAGTTATATATTCTGGATATTAATCCCTTGTCAGATATATAATTTGCAAATATTTTCTTTCATTCCATACGTTGTCTTTTCACTCAGTTGATTGTGTCCTTTGCTGTGCAGAAGCTTTTTAGTTTGATATAATTCCATTTTATAATTTTTTTCTTTAGTTGCTTGTGCTTTTGGGATCATATTCATAATGTCTTTGCCCAGTCTTATTAATGGGAGAGTTTCCCCTATATTTTCCTTTAGTAATTTTATGGTTTCAGAAGCTTTTTAGTTTGATATAATTCCATTTTATAATTTTTTTCTTTAGTTGCTTGTGCTTTGGGGATCATATTCATAATGTCTTTGCCCAGTCTTATTAATGGGAGAGTTTCCCCTATATTTTCCTTTAGTAATTTTATGGTTTCAGGTCTTATATTCAAGTCTTTAATCCATTTAGAGTTTATTTTAGTATATGGTGAGAGGTACAGGTCCAATTTCATTTTTCTGCATATGGGCATCCAATTTTCCTAGTACCATGCATTGAAGAGGCAGTCTTTTCCCCAATGTATATTCTAGTTGCCTTTGTCAAGGATCAGTTGGCTGTAAGTATGTGGGCTGATTCCCAAGTTTTCCATTCTGTTCCATTGACAGAGAGTCTGTTTTTATGACAGTACCATGCTGTTTTGGTTACAATAGCTTTGTAATATAATTTGAAGTTGGGTTGTGTTATTCCTCCAGCTTTAATATTATTATTATTTATTTTGTTGCTCAGGATTGCTTTAGCTACTTGGGGTCTTTTTTAATTCCATATGAATGTTAGTATTGATTTTCTATTTCTGTGAAGAACATCTTGGTATTTTGACAAGAATTGCATTGAATCTGTAGATTGCTTTAGGTAGAATGGGCATCTTTATGTTAATTCTTCTCATCCAAGAGCATGGTATGTCTTTTCACCTTTTTATGCCTCCTTTAATTTCTTTCAGTAGTGTTTTGTAGTTCTCATTGAAGAGATCTTTCACTTCTTGGTTAAACTGATTCCAAGTATTCTATTGTTATTTTTATTTTTTGGCAACTATTGTAAATAGACTTGCTTTCTTGATTTCTTTTTCTGCTAGTTTGTTACTGGAGTATAAAAATGCTACTGATTTGGGGGTACTGATTTTGTATCCTGCAACATTACTGAAATTGCTACTAAGATCTAACAGGTTTTTTTTGTAGAGTCTTTAGGATTTTCTATATATAGGATCATGTCATCTGCAAACAGGGATAGTTTGACATTGTCCTTTCCAACCTGGATTCTCTTTATTTCTTTCTCTTGCCTGATTGTTCTGGCTAGTACATCCAATAATATCTTAAATAGGAGTAGTGAGAGTTGGCATACTTGTCTTATTACTGTTCAGGATGATATTGGTGATTCATTTATTATAAATGGCTTTTACTGTGTTTACATAATTTCCTTCTATATATAATTTGCGAAGAGTCCTTATCATGAAAGGATGTGGAATTTTGTCAAACACTTTTTCTGCATCTGTTAAGATAATCATGTAGGTTTTGTCCTTGACTGTATTGATATGGTGTGTCACATTTAATGACTTGTGTATCTTGAACCATCCTTGGATTCATGGAATGAACCCTACTTGATCATGATGTATAGTTTCTTTGATGTGTTGCTGTATTCTGATTGCTAATATTGTTTTGAGGATTTTTGCATCAATGTTCATCAAGGATATCAACCTATAATTTTCTTTTTTTGTTGTATCCTTATCTGGTTTTGGTATCAGAGTGATGCCAGACCCATAAAATAAATTTGGGATAATGGCTTCTGTTTCAATTTTTGGAATAATTTAAAAAGAATTGGCATTAATTCCTCTTTAAAGGTTTGACAGAATTTAACAATAAAGCCATCCAGTCCTGGGCTTTTCTTTGTTGGAAGATTGTTGAATACTGCTTCAATCTCATTGCTTGTTATTGTTCTCTTTCAGGTTTTCTATTTCTTCTTGATTCATCTTTGTAGTTTGCATGTGTCCAGACTTTTATCCATTTCATCCAGGTTTTTATATTTGTTGGTGTATAGTTGTTTATAATAATCTCTAAGGATTCTTCATATTTCTGTGGTCTTTGTAGTTTGCATGTGTCCAGACTTTTATCCATTTCATCCAGGTTTTTATATTTGTTGGTGTATAGTTGTTTATAATAATCTCTAAGGATTCTTCATATTTCTGTGGTATGGGTTGTAATGTCTTCCTTTTCATTTCTGATTTTTATTATTTGGGTCTTCTCTCTCTCTTTCCTCTCTCCTCTCTCTCTCTCTCTCTCTCTCTCTCTTTCTCTCTCTCTCTCTCTCTCTCGTTCTTATTAGCTTAGCCAATAATTTGTCTTTTATCTGTCTTCTCAAAAGACCAACTTTTTCTTACATTTGATGTTCTG
>NW_007734697.1:35840-37163 GCF_000696425.1 Galeopterus variegatus | reverse complement strand
TTGTGACCTAACATGTGGTCTATCCTAGAGAATGTTCCATGTGCTGATGAGAAGAATATGTATTCTCTCGTTGTTGGATAAAATGTTCTGTAGATGTCTGCCAGGTCCAGTTGGTCAAAGGTGTAGTTTAAATCCTGTGATTCTTTGTTAATTTGTTGTCTGGAAGATCTGTCCAATGCTGAGAGAGGTGTGTTCAGTTCACCTACTATTATTATACTAGGGACCATCTCTCTTTTTAGGTCTATGTGTGTTTGCTTTACCTATTTGGATGCTCCATTGTTGGGTGCATACATATTTATGATTGTTGTGCCTTCCAACTGGATACATCCCTTTACAATTATAAAATGGGCTTCTTTGTCTCTTTTTATGGTTTTTCATTTAATGTCTATTTTATCCAATAAATACTTAACACCTGCCTATTTTGGGGTTCCATTTTTATGGTATATCTTTTTCCATCACTTCACTTTTAGTCTATGTGTCTTAATAGGTGAGGTGGGTCTCTTGAAGACATCATATAGTTGGCTCTAGCAGTTTAAATCCAATCAGTCAGTCTATGTATTCTGAATGGGGAGTTTCATCATTTTACATTTAGGGTTGTTATTGACAAGTATTGCTTTACTTCTGTCACTAAATTGCTTTCTGTTTAGATGTTTTAAATATCATCTGTTCCTTTCTTCCCATTTTATTTTTCCTATTCATAATTAGTTGGATTTTTGAGGTGACATGAAAATAGTTTCCTTCTCCTTCTAATTTGATTTTGGTTTTAATGGTGGGTTTTGGTCTTTCTTGTATATCCATGATAGTAATTATCATTTTTCAGATTCCACATGCAGGACTCCTTTGAGTATTTGTTGCAGGGCTGGGCATTGAGCTATTTTTAGGAAAGGAAATCATGACAATATCATATCCAACATGAGTAGTTGGTAGCCTTATCTAGCCATTCCCTGTTATCTTATTTTCATAAGGTTTGATTCAGCCTATCATAGTTGGCTGGATCATCTCACATCTTCTCTTACTACTTTATTCAGACACTTTATAGAGCTATACTATGGCTTAAAGAAGGTAGCTTATCTAAAAAAAAATAATAGTAATAATGTTTTTTTTCAAATTATATATCTATAAACAGATAACCTTATGTTATTCCCTTCATGTATCATAAAAGCATTATAAACATACTTGATGGCATCTATAATCCCTCACAGAAGTTTCTATTTTCCAGTTATGAACTATTACTTAAAAGCCAATAAATAATTAGTTCAAATAAAATATTATGCTATAAAAATGATGTGATGATATATAATGACCTATAATATTTCACAAACT
>NW_007734697.1:33434-35152 GCF_000696425.1 Galeopterus variegatus | reverse complement strand
AAAAAATTGTCTTTGAATTTCCTATTTGTAATTACAAGAAGAAATACAGTCAGTTATAATATCAACAAAATAAAAATATATGTATATAATTTTGAAGAAAAGTATATTTTTGTTCTTCTTTAATACAGAATATTAAATTCTTCAATGCATCTTTATTAAAGGGGATTTTGAGGGATAAAATGGATGATGTTCTAAATGTCAACCCTAAAAAAATAAATAAAAATATATAGGTTCAACTATTCCTTTTATTTTGACATTACCAATTAAGATGGCATAATGCCAAAGTATAATAGAGTAAAATTCATTCTTTGAAGGAACAAAATGTACAGTGTGAGATAGTAAATTTTTAATCCCCCATAAAGATGGATGTAATTAAAAAAATGAGAGATTGATATATTTAAAGCAATATTTGAGCTTTATTTTTTTTCCCAATTTAACATGCAGTAAGAACTGAATAATCTAATTAAAGACTACATTATCTACAATAAGCCCAGATATCAATTTAGTCTAGGTTCCTATGCTTCAATATTCAGTGGAGTACAAAATAATGTGAAAAGAAATAAAATTCCCTTCTTTTGCAAAATAAAGTAACTTTAAGGTAACATAATTTTTATTTCTTACTTTACCTAGATTATTAATTTGTATCATGCTTGGAAATATATTTCCTTACATACTGACAGACTCCAGAACATCTATCTATTGGTTTCTTGCAAGCAAAATGCCTAAAAACTGAATATCATACAACTTCACTAGTGTCATCATAAAATATGTTCTATCTTACAATACATTAATGTGTTAAACAAGAATATTGATCAGATACAAAGAATCATTTTTCCATGCTTCTGACAGATTAAATTATAAAATGTGTATCTTAAATTTCTTCAATAACACATGCATATTGCAGGATGATAACAATTGTAGAAAGGTAAAGCATAAAATTTATGTTTAAAAAGTATTTTCAGATATTTTCTAAGTCACATCTGCTCCTTTAAAATTTGTAAATAATTTTTTTTAATCAGAAAAGCATTTGCATACCCAAGATAAAATGTAAGCAGTATTATATTTAACATTGAACTGATTAAAAAATAACGTGAACAAGGCTTGCAAATGCAACATGAGAACCCAAAATGTTCAAGTATATATCACGAATAGTTCCAATTTCCTCTCTAAATGTCAAGTACTAACTGTATATTTTACATGTAACAAACACTGGAGGGTGCTTGCTAATATACTTCTGAAATGACATTTTCTTAGTATGACCTTTCTTTCTAACAATAACTTACATTTTAATTAAATTGGACCATTTTCATTACATGCCAAATATCTCAGTGCCTTAAATTATCATCCTCCTTTGTCAGAACTGATAGTTAAAGGTCATGGACTTAAATAATTATTGAGATTAGCAGAATTGGTAATTTATGAGAAAATGATATGTAACAGGATAGTTTTTCTTTCATAAAAGTCAAACTTGCCAATGTTTGAATAGATTTGAAACAAAGAATATATTAAAAAAGATGACTCAGATGGTCTTTAAAAAAATCACAAAATTTGAAAGTTTTTCTCTGTGGGATATCTCTCCATATTTCCAGCTTCGAAGCTCAGTTTTGAAAAAGATGTCAGGAAACAAATGAAGAGCTAAATTAAGTCACAAAGAATCCTATTTCATTAATAAGAATCCTAAAAAGTCAAGTGAAAAAACATGTTTAATAATTATTATC
>NW_007734697.1:16809-33134 GCF_000696425.1 Galeopterus variegatus | reverse complement strand
TGTCAGAACTGATAGTTAAAGGTCATGGACTTAAATAATTATTGAGATTAGCAGAATTGGTAATTTATGAGAAAATGATATGTAACAGGATAGTTTTTCTTTCATAAAAGTCAAGCTTGCCAATGTTTGAATAGATTTGAAACAAAGAATATATTAAAAAAGGTGACTCAGATGGTCTTAAAAAATCACAAAATTTGAAAGTTTTTCTCTGTGGGATATCTCTCCATATTTCCAGCTTTGAAGCTCAGTTTTGAAAAAGATGTCAGGAAACAAATGAAGAGCTAAATTAAGTCACAAAGAATCCTATTTCATTAATAAGAATCCTAAAAAGTCAAGTGAAAAAACATGTTTAATAATTATTATCATCATAGAATAATTCATAATTATAAAAACACTAAACCATTAAAAAAATCACCATCAATAGAAACACAATTGCTGATTTTTGTTTTAGATACAATTTCCTTTTCATTTAAAAAAATATTTATATGAAATCCAATGAACAGCAATAGTAAATGGTAAAAAAAGAAAAAGAAAATGATTCATAAAAATCAGGGTTTCATTTTATTATTTTGTTCTATCATTCAAAAATTTAAGAAAAAAGATAATTTCAGATTGTCATTAAATTAAGTATAGAAAATTAGGGTTAATCTGTAACACTTTGTAAGTTATTTTATTCAACTCTGTATAATTTTAATAACATACTGAATATTTCTTTATATTTTTATCACATTCACCTTTTTAAAATTAAAAGTATTACTAGTTTAAAGTACAAAATCCACATAATACTTCCGCTTTACCTAATCCCCTCATCCTGTATAAGTAACTGCTGTTACTACATGCTTACGTATCTTCTCAAAGTTTATTTTTTATGCCTATAAAATAAAATATTTAAAAGAAATAGAAATGATGTTGTACAATGTAACATGTTCTGCAGTTTGCTTTTTTAGACAAAGTACATGTTGGTGTGTATCCTTGAAGAAACTTAAAAGATCTTGTTCATGTATTTAACTGTTTCATAGGTTTTGTTGTATGGAAAAACTTACCATAACATATTTATGTGGTCTCCTGTAAACAATTATTTTGATGTTTAAGAAATATAGTTACAGGTCATAGTGGAATAATTAACCTTATTGATAGGCATTTTATGCCATAGTACATGATTTAAATCATTAAGAAAGAACAAATAGAAATAAGTATATAATAGATGTCAACAAATAGTTAACAATAAATGAAATATAAATGGCTGTGAAACATGTGAAAGATGCCCAATTTCACTCACAACAAGAGAAATACAAATTCAGACACCATTATTTGCCTATTAGGTTGGTATAAAATGACAAATCTGACAACAAATGTTGATGGCAAAGATATAAGAAAATAGAATGGGAAAGTAAGTGTTTGCATATGTTAATAGTAGTTGTATAGCGTGAAACACCACTATAAAGAGCCATACTATAATGTCAAAATATTTATTTATACATGTATTTCATTTTATTCAATCAAATAATATTAAAAATAGATTTACCTTTTGATCTAGAATTCCCAGTATCGGAGATCTTTCACCCTGGTGTAACTGCAGATGAATGTATTAGGTTTAGTGCTGACAACATATGTTTGTTCGTTTCAACAAAAGATTAAGAATGTAAATGTCCACAAATAAGGGATTAGCTAAATAAATTGTGGTATTTTTCATTTAATGTAATATTATCTATTTATATTGATGAATGAGGAAACTTGAAATAAGATGACACAGAAGATTCTGAGATATATTATTAAGTAAAATTAACAAGGTGTAGAATTTTATGTATAATGTATCACATTTTGTGGAAAAATAAGAAAACGCATACATATATTTGCTTAAATTGTACAGTGGATTTTATAAATGGCCTCAAATTTTTCAACAATTCTCTCATGAAGAGATAAAGTACATTTTTCATCCCTTTGAAACTTGATAGGTTTGTGACTCACTTGTCAGCCATGAACAAACACATCAGAAGTGATGCTGTGAGATCAAGGGCCAGCTTCATGGACATGTAGCCTGTGAAGAGTCACAAAGCCCCATGATTATAAAGGTTCCGTGCTTGGTTTATTGCTGTCCCATTACAGTCTTGAAATGTTTAATAATTATTGAACAGTATGGCCTGGCATTTTCCTTTTCATCTGGGTGCTGTGTATAACTATAAATTGTATTAGAATTTGGTTCATAAGAAGCAATGCTGCTTACGTTTTGTTCACTGGAACATTTGTGCTCTGACTCAACAACCCTAAAAGTAGTGTATGAAATTCAAGCTCCATGGAGGGGCCAGGTATAGGTGCTCCGATTGGCAACCCTAGTCTTCTAGTCATTTCAATTGAGGAGCCACATCTGGAAGTGAAGGTACCTTCAGTTTTTCCAGAGCCAGCTGTAGAATTTCCTCAGCCTGTGAGCTGTCCAATTTGAAGCTCCAGACATTGGGGAATACAGAGACCATCTCTGATGTCCCTTGCCAGAACTGATGACACAGATACCATGAGATTATTAAAATGGCTGTTTTAAGTCACTAATTTTGGTGTAGCAATAATGGCCAGAACATTTTATTTAAGGACTTCTGAAAAGAAACATGAGAAACTAAACAGGTATTTATTTACGGAGTATTGAGGAAGAATCCAGGATGATGAGAGGCAGGACAGGGATGGGGAGGATCTTTCCTCTGTGTACCTTTTTGTATATTTGGATGTTTGAAACATATGGTTGTATTTTTTCTTTAAAATAAATAGAAAGATGAAGAAAAAAGAAAAATATGAGGCTATCATGCACGGATGCATAAGAGGTTGGGCTTTTTAAATATATTTTGCTGAACACTTCGGATCCCTGTCTGAGAGCAGGCCTTGGGAGTTAATTTATAACTCTAGAGATAGTTAATTTATAACTCCAGAGAAAATTACCTAGCTCCAGAGGTGTGTTTCTACATTTTAGGGGAAAATAAAACTTGGGACTTTGGAGAGACATCTCTAGTTTGTAAAAGCCACTGACTCCAGGGCTAATCTGACCCTTAAGGAGATGTATTTAATTTAAAAAGTTTAAAGTTAAGACCTTTCCATGTCTTCTCCAAGAAGCAAAGATTTTTCTCCCTTCTTATGGGAAAAGAGGAGAGACAGACAGTTAACTATCTCTACTGTATATAAGCAGAGATTATCCATTTTACTCCACCCTTTGCCTGTAGATATTTTCTGTTACTAATGCAGGATATTTTTCCATCTGGCTTTCATCACATTGCCCCAGTGGTAAACTCTACTGTATATAAGCAGAGATTATCCATTTTACTCCACCCTTTGCCTGTAGATATTTTCTATTACTAATGCAGGATATTTTTCCATCTGGCTTTCATCACATTGCCCCAGTGGTAAGGACTAGGTTAAGGGGGAACCCAGCACTTCTTATTTACTGTAAAGTAATAAGAAATATGTGTCTGCTATGGAACACCTCCTTCACACACTGAGGATAAAATTTTTAAAAAATAAGAAGAAAACCATCAGGATACATGTACATTTGATAAAGCTATATGAAAAGAAGTGTACATCAGAAACAAATTTGGGGGCAGAAGTGATTTGAAGGAAAAAGGTTGGTTTTTGTTTAGTTTTATTTAGTTTTTGTACTGAAACTTAGTTGATTATACATACTTGTGGACTACAGAGTTAAATGTAAATACTAATGTACAATACATAATGACCAAATCAGGATAATTATCTTATTCACCGTTACAATATGTGTTCATTCTTTTGTGTCCATTAACCAGTTTCTTGCTGGCCCTTCTCCACTTCCTCCTTCCCCGCTTCCCACTTCTAGTAATCCCAGTTCTTTTCTCTGCTTCTGAAAGTTAAGTGTGTTATTGCAATTTCTGTTTTCTTTCTTTCTTTCTCTTTCTTTTGTTCTTTCTCTGTTCAGTTCATGCTCTCTACTTCTTTCTTATTTATTATTTAAATTTTAGCTCCCAGTTATGAGTGAGGACATGCTGTATTTCTCTTTCTGTGTCTGGCTTCTTTCATTTAACATAATTTTCTCCAAACTCATCCATGTTGCTGAGAATGGCTGAATTTCCTCCTTTTTTTATGGCTGAGTAGTATTCTATTGCACATATATGCCACAGTTTCCTTACCCAGTCATCCATTGATGGACATTTTGACTGCAACACTCTTCTACACTGCTGGCAAGACTATATCTGTGCAGCCATTGTGGAAAACAGATAAACAACCACGGATAGAACTGCCATATGATCCAGCAATCTCACTACTGGGTATATACCCAAAGGGCTGGAAATCATCATGTTGAAGGGATAATTGCACTCTTATGTTGATTTCAGCTCTATTTACAACAGTCAAGCTATGGAGAAAGGTTGGTTTGAGACAAGATAGGAGCCCAGAAATAGATGCCCTTGTCTTAGCACAAATTTGTTTCAACAAAGTTGAGCGTTAGGTTGATAGGTGTTCTCATTATTTTTTGTGTCATAATTTATGTATAAGTTTTACGTTGCTTACACATCAAATAACATAGTCTAAATAAAACTATTAAGTGTAGAGTCAAAAATATGATCTGATAGGGGCCGGCCCGGTGGCGCATTGCTACAGTGCGCTGCTTGGGAGCGCGGTGGCGCTCCCGCCGAGGGTTCGGATCCCACATACAGACCCGCCGCTCACTGGCTGAGTGAGGTGAGGATGCAACACCGAGGGTTGCGATCCCGTAGCCGGTCACGGTCCGGTACGGGCGCGACACTGAGGATTGCGATCCATTGCCCGTCACGAAAAAAGACAAAAAAAAAGGGAAAAATATATATATATATGATCTGATAGACCAGTTAGAAGGCTATCGCTCTTCTGAGGAAACAGAAGAATGGAGTATCAGACTAGAGAAGTAAGGAAAGTTGGAGACTGTGAGAGGTGTTTGGATTTGAGATATTCTGAAGATGGAGACAATAGTATTTAAAAATGGATTAGGTAAGCAGCATGGGAGAAAGAGAAGCTTTAAGAAAGATTCCAGTATTTTTTGCTAAACAATACTGGTGGAATACTACATTGTCTAAGAAAATTTCCATTTTTCATAGGTCTAATTTTATTAAAAACTAGATAATAACACTGCACTATGACATTAAACTGTTTAAATACTTAACTGGCATAACATTTTGAATTCGTATTTCCAAACCTTTTGATTCTTATTTGGAAAAAAAAAAAACAAAAAAAAACAACAATTAAAAACTATAAATTTTAATGATTAAATTGATATTTTTGCAAACTCTCTTTCTTCCTTCCATTCTTCCTTCTCAAAAAAAAAAAAAAAAAAACAATTAAAAACTATAAATTTTAATGATTAAATTGATATTTTTGCAAACTCTCTTTCTTCCTTCCATTCTTCCTTCTTTTTCACGTTTTCCTCTTTCTCCCTTTCCTTCTTTATTTCTGCATTTTCATGGCCTGGAGAATTACTAAATGCTGAGAGTTTTACCTACAAACCAAATATTAATTGTTATCTACAAATTATGTTTAATAATAACATGCATAGAGCACTTCACCATATAGAGTTGGGCTTACTGTATATTCTTTTAATAGTGACATTTGTTCTGTGATTTATATACTGTCACTATTGAATAGATGAGGAAATTAAAACAGTCATGATCACGTAACTAATCATTTTAATTTCAGCCAGTGTTCATTGTACCACAGAAGGTTATTTTATGAAAATAGACATAAATAATTAGGGTTTCCTTTTTTACATTTAGAAATTTCTGTTTCTCAAGAATGTTTATGACCATTAGTTTCCTAGTACATGACTGTATGTCTAAAGGCCAGTTATTTATTATCTTGTCACACAAATTGGTAATAATCAAATTAATTAGATTTCTCAGCTTTGGTTATTTTCTCAATTCAAAATTTTGAATTTCTTCTTAAGCAAGAGTGATTTGTAGGAAAATGTTTGTTTCTTAAATAATAAAAATAAGTATTTATTATTGTACTTGAACAAATATTTATCTTTAACAAAAAACTAGGAAATCCTGATTAACTTTTCCCACAGTCTTCTCACATTGGGTTCAATGGGTATTCTTCACACTGTAGGTACAATAAAGAATAAAATGTAATCTTTGACCTTGAAACAGTACCACCTATCATAACATGAAAACAGTATAATTAAAAATCTGATAGAAGTCAAACAATTCACAAAATTGTAGAGCTGCAGCTGTTTAAAACTCTCTAGATTTCTGAGATTTGTTTACTTAAAATCAAAAAGATATAAACCTTGACTTTCTGCAAGAGATTGAGTGTTATGTATCAGCATATTATTGTTGTTATTTATGTTATATAAATCCCGATAATTCATTGTCCTATATATGTCTATATGTATAATTTATAATATATAATTATATAATTTATATAATTTTATATATATATATATATAATTTCATGCATATGTAGCAGGAAAGAAGTAAAATAAAACAGACATGCTTTAGGAACTATCATGTGTGCTTTTATGTGCATACATGCAAATACATACATGTCTGAATAAGTATTTTGATTTTTTCGCAATTCATTTTATCAAATGTGGAGTATAATTGAACTAGCAAAATATGCTTTTAATATATTTAAGTGAACAAATAACCCTTTAACATTCCAGGTCAGAAACCATTCTTAGTAAAAGCGAATAAAAAAACAAACAAAACAAAAATTCTAATTTAAGCAGAAATGTAATTATCAAAGAATGCCTAAAAATTGAAGGAATAAATACCTGCCATGCAGAGTTGTTTTAGGAAGAGAAATAATGCATGCAAAGTTTCTGACAAATAGAAGATAGTCAATAGTGTTAGTTGTTGAAGTAGAATATGAGTAATGGCTTCTAAATGCATTTAATATCATAATTCTAAAGCATAGAACGTTAAAATAATTTCAACAGTATTAATCTAGTAGAATCCTCCCAATTACATGGAGTATAGTCCAGTCAATCTGTTTTTCTTCATTTTTCACCTTCTAGGTAAAATGGCATTTTCTATAGTTATTAATTAAACTATGTATTAGCACATGACACATAAGTGATGTTTTAGAGTATATTATGCTAGTAAAGTATTTTTTTTAATAATCTTGAACTACTCATGAAATAGATATGATATGGCTTTTTAATTAATAACTCTCTCATTTCCATTAATGATATTAAATGCATTTAGAAGCCATTATTCATTTTCTACTTCAACAACTAATACTATTGACTGTCTTCGATTTGTCAGACAAATATATGATAAAAATATATGAGGCACAACTTGATAACCAGTAACCATGTCATTTCTACATATTTAAGTAAGGCAGAATGTGGGTAAATATTGTAATACTGATCTGAACACCCTCTTGAGAATTGAACACAATTTTGTTTTCTTAAAGTTTATATTTATTATCTCATTAGGAATGCACAGAGTGAACTACAAAAGGTGAAGATGAATAGACAAATTCTATATTCAATCAAAGGAGACTAAATGAAGATGTCTGTCTCCAGCATGCTAGATTCCAAAGATTATAGAGAATAAAAGGATTAAACTCTATTCAGCACACATCTCTAAACTGTTAGGTTCTGAAATTTATAACTAGTTGATACGGCAGGGTAATCCTTAAAAAGGATTACTGCAACAAACATACTACAATACATAAAGTGGGGATTATATAAACATGTACAGTGATGAATTGTGACTACGGTCACACTAAAAGGAGATTAGGATCTTTTCATAAATATTTTATCCTCAGTATTGCAAAAGCCATTAACTTTGATTGAGTTAGAAAATGTCTCAAATGCTGTTAACAGGAGAATAATTTACATTACTGTTCTTTGGCCATACCTGTCCCAGGACTAATATAATATTGATCTGGAGAAATCATAGTGCAGTTGAGCCAAGTATTTCCTATGAAGGTGTTTTCTTTCTTCTCGGAAGCTTAGCAATTCATTATATATAAACCCTGGTTGGAACATCTGTGTTCTAACATCTGTCAGTGCTCTATTCCTACTACAACTTATACATTTTCCTCAATTCTCACTTTGGGTTCTGTGCACTCCATACCAAATACCTAACCCACCATAATTCTACTTTTCTTAACACTTCTATAGAAAATATTCTGTGTATCATACAGATTACCTCACACGTGTACTATTTTTTTGACTCGAGTTAAAACTTTTTGGAAAAGTTATTTCATTTTCTCCCTCATTAAACTTTCTAAATTCTGGTATATTGTGAGCTCTTAATAGATAACTTGTGGACTATAAGTATGTATACATTTACGTATGTAATATGATATATATGCAACTCTTTATCCATGATTATTTATTAAAATATACTATGTATTCCGAACAAGTTAGTCTTCTTACAAGTGAAGAAAATACTATAAAAAAATTTATAGTGCCAATTTGACTTACACAATGCCACTTAATTTTTCTGTTACCATAATCAATTTAAGTTTTCTGATTCTCAATCTCTTTAATTGTGAAATGGGGATACACATAGATTCCTAAGGTTGTTATGAAAAATAAGTAAAGTGATGTGCATAAGGTATTTAATATAGTCTTGTTCACACAGTAAATTATAAAATATGTTGCTCTTAGGGAAGAAACAGATAAACTTATATAGCCAGATTAAAATATTTAAATTCAGAATTAAAGCATCTCAATTAATGAGTTTTTAATGCAATATCAAGTTGTCAGACCACAATATATATCATTACGACCACTATTAGTTTATCATCTTGCTTTTAATTGGTAACATTTTTCTCTAGATTAAAAACTTCAGTACTTATAAATTGCTTATTTAGCAAAATTAGATTTAATTGTAATTCCCATTCTTACTATTTAGGTTTGTTATTATAGTGACATCAGAAATAAATATTTAAAGAATAAAAAGTCCTTACATATTTGAAAGTATAAGGAGTCAATATAGATACTGTTTATTGTATGCTCGTCAAAAATAAAGGCTCTCCAGTGATGTACATCATTCCATTTGTTAAGTGAAATTTACAGATTACAAAAACTGAATGTTTTCAAAGATTATTGGATGGAGCAAAGAAACTTAGTTGTTCTTGTTTGTTTTTTCAGTGTTTAAAAGTTAATTTTAACTGTCACAGAGAGGAGAAGCCTAAGAAATTATGAGAACTAAATGTAATGTGGTATCCCGGGTGGGATCCTGTAACAACAAAATAAAACTAATCAATATTAGGTAAAAGCTAAGGAAATCTAAATAAAATATGGACCTTCGTTAATAATGTGTCATATTGACTCATTAATTGTAAGAACTGTAGTTACCCAGGGGAAACTGAGTGCAGGATATGTAAGAACTATATACTATTTACTCAATATTTCTTTATATCTAAAACTGTTCTAAAATTAAAAGCAATATGTTTTGTCTCAAAAACCTTATGGATGTATAAAATATAATGATTTAGATTTTTATTACTCATAATTAAGAGAAAATCTGAATGATTTGATAATTTCACCCAAATGTAATTTCTCATGAGGAGTAAGCTGTTACACTTTTCACATTAAAAAACAAACAAACAAACTGTACATCATGGTTTAAATTATTTATCTCTAATTATATTGTGTCTTATTAAAACTGTTCTGCATAACTGAAGTTACATGATTTTTTAATAATCTAAAACAATATCCTTATTTCCTTAGCAAATTAAAAAACTTGTTTATTTTTGTATCATCCCTTATATTTAAAAAATAAAACAAAGACTGAAACGAAAAAACAAATTAATTCGTCTGTTTCTTAACTAAAATTGGAAAGACATATTTAGGAAATTCTATGACCTGGGACAATATTTCAAATTAGATATATGACCCTGAGTAATGACCCATAGTCCTTTATGTTAGTTGTCAATATATTCTTGTTTTGCATTTATTGTGAGCATTTTGTAGAGAAAGAAAACAATTGTCCTTTGACCCCTTCTGTAAAATATTTAGAAAAATTATTGCAGACAAAAGATTTTAAGTGATTTTGAGGATTTATGTTGTTTTGAACCAAAGAAAAAAGCTGGACAAAATACACTTACAGTCAATTCATATGACAGAAAAATTGTTCTCTGGTTTGTATAGTTCTTTCTCCTCTATTTAAGAAATAAAGGCAACATACAATAAATAATGCTGCATTTGAAAAATATCAGTGAGAATATATTTAAAAGAAATCTCAGTATGAGTGCTGAATAAAAACAGATGAGGTGAAAAAAATAAATGCATCGTCATAATTATCAATATTTGGACCCCTGAAAATATATTGGGATATGTTAAAGTAAATATATATAATTATTCATCAGAAAAATAAAAATAATGTTCATATTAAGGACAAAAATATTGATTACTCATTTGCTGTATTGATCTAATATACCCTGAAAATATATTGGGATATGTTAAAGTAAATATATATAATTATTCATCAGAAAAATAAACATAATGTTCATATTAAGGACAAAAATATTGATTACTCATTTGCTGTATTGATCTAATATCATATAATATTAACTATTTGAATCTAATGTTTAATCTAAAATATCTTATTTTCTTAGCAAATTAGGAAAAATTTCTCAAATATTCGTCCACACAAAACTGGTTCATTCTTTTGTCATCTGTGTTGTGTATTAATGTGCTGATTATTCACCACTTACCCTGCTTTCCTCTCCAAGCATTCATTATTTGCTCATCACTGCTCTGTTCTGTGCCTTGAGGGCCAAAGTCTGCTGATTGAATAACTCATGCTTCCCAGATGGGGAAGGTGGGTGCAGCTAATGGCCAGCGCCAGCAGCAATTCAGAATGCAGGGGAGGCTGGAGATATTTACGATGTCCACTCTACAGTCCAACTTCTCTATCCTAGTCCACTTCCCTTCAACCTTTTTGAATTATTCCTATCAGTATATAAGCATACTCTCTTTACTCCCCTCCTATTAAAAGAAATCTTAATCTCATTTCCTTTGATGAATACTGTCATATGTTTTTAACACATTTGTCACAAAATTTCTCAAATAAGTCATCAAATTTGCAGTTTACAGTTCCTGGCCATTCATTCTTTTTCAGTCTAGCTTTGACATCACATTGCCAAATTCAGTAATCAGTTCTCAGGTCTAACTTTTTTTGATCTCACAGCAACATTTGATACAGTCGATCACTCCCCTCCTCCTTGATAAACATTCCTCACATGGCTTCCACAGCACTACCATCTCCCTGGTTAGTTGTTATTCTTTATTGCTAGTTACTCTTTTCTTAGACCTCTTAATGCAGGAGTGTGCCAGGATACAGGACTTGATCTTCTGTGTTTCACTTTGTCTACTTTTACCATTTTACTGATTTCGTGACTTTCAGTCAAGTGATGTCAGTCCAGTCTGAACTCTCCTAAAGCTTAGACTCATAAATATAATTTTCTATTGGATATTTACACTCTGATGTCAAAATTGAATGCACATTTTCCTCCCAGAAACCTGGTCCACTTATAACTTTCCACGATTTCATTTAATAATAACTCTCTCATTTCCATTTTTCTTGTCTTGCTTTCCTATATTTTATTCTCAACACAGTAACCAGAGCTACTATGGAAATGTATCAAATGATATACTTAGGTTTATACAATTTGAATTTTATGTATTTAGGATAATACTCCTGTAAATAAATAAAAACAAATTAATTAATATGCTCGTTGATGGTATTATAGGCAAAGGTATAATATCTCTGTAGGACTGGATATTTTAAAAACATGTCTGACCTAGAAACTCTGTATGGGCCCAAATTCTACACATGCAATGATCTTGGAACATTGAGTTCCACCACTTGCCCCTGAGGGAAATTGTTTTTAAAGTGATCTTGAGAGATGCTTGCTGGTTTAAGATAGAATTGAATAGGAAAATAGAAATGTTTAACTTACTTCCTTTTTGTTTAATACTGATTCACTTATTCATTTTATTAAATACTTTAATATATATTTGTTAAGACATTACTACTATGTCATTTGCACATTGAAAAAGTTTAGAAGAAAATACATAAGGATGAAAAATATATTAGTAGCTTAGGCTAACAAGAAATATTTTTATTTCTATGTTAGTATTATATTTTTAAGTTTTCTTAAATTATAATACAATTCCTTAACAAGTTATGAATTATTACATCTTCACACCCGTCGTTTAAATTTTGTGGCATGTCTTTCTATTCAGAGAAATTCATTTTAACTATGCACAGAAAGTAAGTGTTTGAGGCTTTACCTGAAACAGCTGGTAAAACGAAGAATCCCACATCCTGGTCCTTAGTCTTCTATTTGACACCAATTCACTTCAAAAGCAACTTTTAGATATGTTGATGATACAGCTGTTTATGCTTAAACAGTTTATTTAGAACCCAAGGGAAAAAAATCAAGAAACTCAAATGCTTCATTTTATTATATAGTATATACATATTTGATTTCCAAGTTTAATGCTTAAAATTCTTATGTGACAAGAGAATGAGCTTGTGTTTCCCACAATTTTTTTTCTAAGAAAAACCCACTGTGCCCTTCACTGTAGTTTATTATATTGACATTGCCAGTCCAGTCAATTCTCCCTAAGAGCCAAAGTGGATGAAAACTTCAAAGTTTTATATTTATATCTTGATTCACTCTGCCTGGATTTATCACATCGTGACAAATTTATTACCAGAGCTTTGCCCACTCTGAAGATTCTGATAGCGTTTCATTATGAAATATAAAATATATCTACAGGATCATACAAACACCTTATGATTGAGAGCAGCCTTTGCTAGATATCAGAAAGGCTACATTGTATCACATTGTTGGTAAAGAGTTTCTATTTTATATCCTTGATTTGTATTTTATGTAATTTACAACCTATACTCTGATAGATTTTAAGGCACTGTTCTATCTCTGCTCTTTCCTAATACTTTTATAATGTATCCCTGAACAAATTTTGGTATGATTTTAAATTGCATATTTATGAGCATCTGGTAGTTGGTATAAATTCACTTCTTTGCTTCGTGTTTTCTCTAGAAATTAATATTAGTTTGGTTTTTATGTTCTATCTCAATGTTGCTGTTCAAATACATATTGTATTGCAGTTAATTGAATTGAGCAAGAATGCCACGTTCTGTACCTTTTCATCCAAAAGGTACTGAGCTCGTTGCAGCTCTCAATGTTGCTGTTCAAATACATATTGTATTGCAGTTAATTGAATTGAGCAAGAATGCCACATTCTGTACCTTTTCATCCAAAAGGTACTGAGCTCGTTGCAGCCAAAAATGCTTTACTGGGGAATATGTTAAAATAGATTGTGTTAGAGAAAAGTAAAATTTAAGAAAATTAAGGTTATTGACCAGAACAGCAAATGATATTCATAAATTCAATGGTGAAAAATATCTAGAATCATTCTATTTATCTTAACCTTACCTTACAGAGATGAAAATAGCTTTCCATATCCCCTTGATGGCAATTACTCATCCCTCCAAGATAATTTAAAGAGACTTATTAAAATAATTCTAGAAGAAAAAAAAAAAGTCTAACCTCCAGATAAGAAAGTGTGCAGAATTCTTCATTTGAACAAAAAGTAAAAACTGTTGAATTGATTTTTCAGTTTGGCTATCTCTATAGAGTCTTTCATGACACTATATAGATATTCTGTTGTGATATATTTAGAACATTTAGAAAGGTTTAGTTGGTAGCTGAAGCTATCTCAATATGATGTTTTAAAGATCTATATTTCTCTTTACCATGTTTTTCTGACCTAGCCTTAAATTTCAGGTGGTGTACATATAGACTGGCAAAGGAAGAAATATAATAGTCAGATCAATAGAATCAGCCATTTATTCAGTGAAGTAGCAGATTGCTGAAAAATCGCTCTCTTATCAAGTCTATTTTTTAAAAACATCAGCTATGTATTCACTATAAAATTATGAAAGAAATTTCATAAAGTTAACAAAAGGTTAAATTTTGAAAGAAAATACTGCATTAAATACAATCAAGACATTGAAAAAATTTGTAATTTGATTTATTTCATAACTTTCATAACTATTATCAATGTTGCACATTTTATTTTAGTTTTATATTTATATTTTAGTTTTATATGTGTGTTTAAATATACACAATGCATGTAATTTTAAATCTTCTTTTTCCTCTTAGTTTAGCTTATACATATATACATTTTTATGTTGCCAAATTAATTTAGGGAAATATTGTTGATTGTGGAATTACCTGTATTTCAACTCAAATGACTAGTACTTACCACATGGGTGAACTTTGGGACTATATTTAATCTTTCTGTGTTTATTTAGCTTATTGTTAAATGCCTGAAAGGATTACTATGAGGTTTAAATAAGCTAAAGCTTATAAGGAACCAAGAACATTACCTGGCAAATGTTGAATGGAATATAAATGCATTGAAAATAATTTTTGCTTATCATTATTTTCATGTTTATTTTTACAATACCATCTGCATTACCAAATGGAGCCTTTATTTTTTGTATATATTCTATTTTGATTTTATTCCATACGTTAAATTGCTATTCAAATCTCTTAGTTTTTCCTTTCTTAGGCATTTTTTTCTACTTTCTTCTATTCTGAAGGATCTTTAAAGTTAAATGTTCCTTTGTATTTAATTCTAGCCTCAACTTCTTTATCCACATACTCTCCCTAGAGGATGTCATACGGTGAGTGCTCTGGCTTAAATGTCATCTTTATAACAATAATGTGCAGATTTATCTATCTAGCTTCCAGTTCACCCTTGAATCACAGAACCACATATACAATTACCTGTTTATATTTACATCTATTTATCCAATCAGCATCCTGAAGTTAACATGTCCAAATTGAATTCTCTTTAGTCCTCAAACACCTCAAGCTATATCTTCACCTCAATCTTTCCCAAGTTCCTAAATAGCAGATGAAATACTCTTTGCTGAGTTGCTCACTCTGAAAACCTCGGAGCTGTCTTGAGTCCTCTCATTCCTTCACCTCCATACTTAGTCCTTCAAAGAGCTTTTAGAGTCAATCTCGGAATACTGCACAGTTTCACCTCTCTCCATCTTCACTGTTGTCAGTATTGTCCAAGACTCTTATTGTTTACCTGTATTACTGCAGTAGCCTAATAATCCAATTCCTTGCG
This sequence comes from Galeopterus variegatus, assembly GCF_000696425.1. Classification (NCBI taxonomy): domain Eukaryota; kingdom Metazoa; phylum Chordata; class Mammalia; order Dermoptera; family Cynocephalidae; genus Galeopterus; species Galeopterus variegatus. The sequence continues at coordinate 18,013 of NW_007734697.1, read as the reverse complement.
TGCACTCTGTACTCTCTATAATATGTACTTCTTATAGTACCTAAAGGGATTTATTTTATTTAATTTCCCTCCCCTGTTAGAAATCTCTAGGTGTGTTATTTTATTTTGTTTTGTTTTTCACCATTTAGAAGACTATACTGAAGTCTTAACCTACATGATCTGCTTCTGCCTGTATTTCAGATCCCATCTTTAGTCACTTCTTTCCTATTTCAATGCTTTAACTGTGACAGCTTGACAGCTTTCTTTCTTTTTGTTGAAAAACTCACTGTGCTATTTGCAACATGAGGGCATTTGCACTGTAAGTCACCGTATTCTCAAATGGCTGCTTCCTTCCTGATTTCAGGTTTCAGCTTAGAGTCATTGCTTTCTAAATTACATTCATATCCTAGCTACTCTCTGCACGTCCTCTGGTTTTACTTACTCCATAGCAACACATATGGACTTTCATTCGTTTATTTATATTTTGTTTTCCCTCCTTCTGGAAAGTAAACTGAATAAAGATCCCCTAAGTCTTGTTCATTGCTGCTGTTTTCCCAAGACCTTGAATAATTTTGAGCCACAGTGCTTACTTGATATAAATCTTAATCAATAAATTCAGGGATTTATTCAGCATATTTACATTCCAGAAAACAATTTGTTCATTGCTGCTGTTTTCCCAAGACCTTGAATAATTTTGAGCCACAGTGCTTACTTGATGTAAATCTTAATCAATAAATTCAGGGATTTATTCAGCATATTTACATTCCAGAAAACAATTGCTATCAACATGTCATGGATTACCAATTTAAACTTTTCCAAACTTTTCCTGAGAAAGCAGCATGTTTATGATTATTTGAAGTCTACTTTCAAAGAAATGCTTTACTTTCTTCTTTTATATACAAGTCCTTACATAGTTTACCAGCAGGAATGGCCAAAACATATGTCATAATTTATCAATAAGAAAATGTTGAGAATTGTGCATATTAACTATGTTCAATTGAACTTTAGTACTTTGTTTTATTTTGAGGTCTTCATCTCTCATATGACAATGGGCAGATTGATTCACAAATATTTCTCATAATAAAAACATATATCTAAATTATGCCTGCATTTTAACTGATTTATATTAATAAATTAAATTAATTTGGATGTAGAAAATAATCCATAGAAAAAACTATAAGCATTTAACAAGAAAAACTTCATAACTAAATTTTATTGAATGTAT
>NW_007734697.1:14814-15867 GCF_000696425.1 Galeopterus variegatus | reverse complement strand
AAAAAAAATACAGTATTATATTTGAAAAGTAATTTCCAACAACCAACTTAATGTTTGGCAAGTGAAAACTTATTAAATACGAATCAAAAAATGAGGTAAAAATGATCTATTCCTTCTAATAATGATTATTTGAATTCCATATTTCTCCTGAGTTTCAGCAGTACAACAATACCTTTGTGTACATGGAATTTCTATCTTCACAAAAACTATATTAAGTGGAAAAGTTGTTAGGAAAAGCCCATTAGGAATATCAAGAAAAGGGACTTTATTTAAAATAACTATATTTAGCTGCTGAGGTCATGAGCCTAAAGGAAAACTTTGGCATGCTTTTTTCTCCATTTAAAATTTATTAGATGTGATTTATCTTTATCTATTTAGAAAATTCCTGCTTTTAGCTTTATGGTGGTATTTTGCATAAATTTTCCTATAGGTGACATTCTTTTTTTTTTTTTTACATATTTTATTAAGGATTTATATGCAAATATTTCCCAAAGTAAATTACCATATATATTTGATAAAATGAAGCATATGTTACTCTTAAAATTTAAAATAACATTCATATTTAAAATGAATATAGTGCTGTCTTTAGAGAGGGCTTTAAGACATGTAAGTGTTTAACGTATTTGCTGATTCCATTGTTCAAAGTTAACCACACAAGCTGTACCACTGACATTGATATCCTTGCCTTGGTACAGAATGTGGCATGTGATTTCATATTAGGAACACAAGCCCTGCCTGGTGAACAGATGAAGAAATCACAGCAGATGCTTTTCTATTCTGGGGTAAAATTAGACACCCGTCCAATTCACATTGTCAGTATTGTTCTAAACATATTATTGTTGACTTTAATACTTAAAGAGGGATAATCATAGTTAATGTTAACATACATGTCTGGAAGTTACAGAAAATTGTGTTTTATAGTCTTTTAAAAATTATATAACTTTCTTTTCTTGCTTCCAATTTGTCACAGTTACTATGTATTATATCTTCATCTCAAACATTTTGCATTACAAAAAATATACTTGGCTTCCAGGTAGAACAAAATTTGAGACT
>NW_007734697.1:10731-13211 GCF_000696425.1 Galeopterus variegatus | reverse complement strand
GCGCCGCCGCGCTTCCCAAGCGGTGCACTATCCAGTGCGCCACCGGGCCGGCCCTGAATAATTTAAATGACCATTACCTCATCAAGTGAAAAAAGATAGACATTAATGTAAGATTTACATTTACAGTTTGGTAAACTTTTCCTGTGGCCCATGTATCAGACACGAGACCTGTTCTCCAAAATTCACCTAGCTTCAGCCTATAAGTTTTAGGAACATAGGAGTTTCCAATTTTAGTAATTTTATGGAAGAAGGGTGCATTGGAGGAACCTAGAAGAATTTAGAATCCAGTCCAATACACAGGTAGATAAGAAAAAGTCAAATATAATACATAGAGATGAAATCATATACAAAGTGTATTGTAGCTTTTCTTTGGAAATATAATTTTTTTCTTTACACCAATCACATAGGTATTCCAAATTTAAAACCTGTTGAGCCTAGGAAGCCAAACCAAGGCAGACGTTGTATTTTATCTTCAATCTTAAAGTTCTCAGGTTTGCCAGGTAGTGACAGTTTCATTTACTCACTGTAAGGCTGAGAACACTTGAAGTCAGGCATTTTATGCACATTCTCAGATGTGATAGTCCGGTCAAGGCCTTAGCAACTAGCCAATGTTTTCACTTGTATCCTGCTATAAAGATAGCAAATTCACATTGAACTTATGTAAGTAACCATACTGCCATAAAAATCATAAGGATTTTCACAGTTTTTAAATTTTGGAGGAATTAAAAAAAAAAAAAATGGCTTTATCTGTGTTCATGAAAGTATATTTTACCAACTTGTAGATTATAGATAGCTTAAGAGGTTTTCCTTAAATAGAAAATAAAACAAAAAGAATTAGTAATGTTTCAAACAAAATGTACTTTCATCAATTCAATCCCATGTAGTTAATTTTTGTTTTGTTTGATGTTAGGTTGGCAATTTCATGAGTCAAATTTTCCTCTGGAGTTCTGGAGTATTTACCCAGTGCAATTAAATAGTTTCAAAGTCATCAACAGAGGTCTGTGTACCAGAATACCTATCAGAGTCTTTCAGCTTTTCCATGAAATTTTCTGAAAAAATAACATTTTAAAACTATAATTGCCTGCAAAGAACTTTGAGAAAAGGCATCAAAATAAAGCAAATAACTATAGATATTGACTTAAATTGGCTAAAAAGATCAGATGGGAGTTACACAAGAGGAAACAAAATTATTTATTTTTGTGGCATATAACTATTTAAAATAACCAAAATTATGACTGATAGTATTTATATCAACACAGATTTCTAGGAACCTTACACAGTTTTGGAAACATATTAATAACATATCTATATAATTCAAAGAAGGTCAAACATCATTTCTTGTTTTAGCAGTACTTCCCATATATTAACCTATCATATAAGTCTAATTAGTTTTAATATTTCTCTTTCACAGATCCTTTGAGAAGTTCCAAGGCCCTTGCAACATGTCAAAGTAGAAAAAAACTTATTTTTTATTTTTGGAATGGATTTGGGGAAGTTTGTCAAACACCAAAGGTTTATAACAATTAAATAGGATCATGAATCATAAAATAAAACCAAAGTCCTAAACAGTTTCAAAGGCATAAAGCACAAGAAATTGTCCTAACAAAACATGGAATCTGTTTCCCAAGCCAGTCACCTGAAAGATAAAAAGGAAAACCTCTCACAATTTCTGTTTTTTATTAAGAGCAGTTTCGTGTTTTTATTGAGCCCTGTTGTTTCAACACATGGGTGAAAACTTTAGCCTTGTATCAGTGTACTTTTGATATTAATGTTTAATTTTTAGAAAATATATAAATAATCTCCTTTTAATTAGAGCCAACTTAATCACAAACAAAATTCTTTCATAAATTCACCCTTTTACAAACTATTTTACTCAGACATTACATGACATGCTTTTTGGGGGTGGGTGGGACAAAGATCATCTTTTTATNCTCAAACATTTTGCATTACAAAAAATATACTTGGCTTCCAGGTAGAACAAAATTTGAGACTGATACTAAAGCTGAACCAAGTTCTTGGGACTCAATGATACAGAAATAAGCATTGAACCCAACAATGTGTCAAGTAAATTATGCTTGATTAAAAGAAGGAAAGCCAATGTATAAGGAAGGCAGCAAGAGAGAAGCTGTCTCCCTGAAGAAAGTTGGGGAAGGGTTTGTAAAGGCAGGCAGTTCTATAATTGAGATCAGTATCTTGTTTTGGTAATTTCTGATATTTTTGTGGTGGTCATGGGAGAGGTCTATTCCAGGAGCATCTTGCCTGTAACTTCTTTAGGGTCTTAAAGTTAATTTGTATCATAGTCTTTATAGTTACCGGGAAAGAAAGAATGGGCACGTAATGGTACATTATAAACAAAGTAGCAGGTACACCTTGACAATCCTCAGGACAGGGGTTTTGTAGCTCAGCAAATACTATTTTTCTCTTATCTTAGTTTCTGCAGGAACAACTGGCTTTTCCTTAGTGATTTTTACTAGGGCCAA
>NW_007734697.1:0-8270 GCF_000696425.1 Galeopterus variegatus | reverse complement strand
TATCTCAAAGTGGCTTTGATTTGCATTTCTCTGATGATTAGTGATGTTGAACATTTTTTCATATAACTGTTAACCATTTGTATGTCTTCTTTTGAGAACCATCTATTCATCCCCTTTGCCCATTTTATAATTGGATTATTATTATTATTATTAATTATTATTATTATTATCTGTAAAGTTGTTTGAGCTATTTATATAATTTGGATATTAATCCCTTGTCAAATGCATAGCATGCACATATTTACTCCCGTTCTGTAAGTTGTCTTTTCACTCTGGTGGTGTTTCATTTGCTGTGAAGAAGCATTTTATCTTGGTATAATCCTCTTTGTTTATTTTTTGTNGTTTTCACTTGTATCCTGCTATAAAGATAGCAAATTCACATTGAACTTATGTAAGTAACCATACTGCCATAAAAATCATAAGGATTTTCACAGTTTTTAAATTTTGGAGGAATTAAAAAAAATGGCTTTATCTGTGTTCATGAAAGTATATTTTACCAACTTGTATATTATAGCTAGCTTAAGAGGTTTTCCTTAAATAGAAAATAAAACAAAAAGAATTAGTAATGTTTCAAACAAAATGTACTTTTATCAATTCAATCCCATGTAGTTAATTTTTGTTTTGTTTGATGTTAGGTTGGCAATTTCATGAGTCAAATTTTCCTTTGGAGTTCTGGAGTATTTACCCAGTGCAATTAAATAGTTTCAAAGTCATCAACAGAGGTCTGTGTTCCAGAATACCTATCAGAGTCTTTCAGCTTTTCCATGAAATTTTCTGAAAAAATAACATTTTACTTTATTGTTTCTTTGTTTATTTATGGATTTAGCTTCTGGTATGAGAGAACATGCAGTATTTCTGTACCTGGATTGTTTCACTTAGGATAATTTTCTCCAGGCTTCATACATGTTGTTGCAAATGGTAGAATTTCATTCCTTTTTATGGCTGAGTAGTATTCCATTGTGTATATATACAATTTCTTTATCCAGACATCTATCAACAGACATTTAGGTTAGTTCCATTACCTGGCTATTGTAAATAGGGCTGCAATAAACATGGGAGTGCAGGTATCCCTTAGACCTGATGATTTCCAGTCCTGTGGACATATTCCCAGGAGTGGGATTGCTGGATCATATGGTAGTTCTATCTATAGTTGTTTGGGAACCTCCATACTGTTTTCCATAATGGCTGTACTAACTTATAGTCCCGTGAACAGTGCTGAAAGGTTCCTCTTTCTCCACATCCTGGCCAGCATTTGTTATTCATTGCCTTTTTTATAATTGCCAGTCTGACTTAGGTGAGGTGATATCTCAAAGTGGCTTTGATTTGCATTTCTCTGATGATTAGTGATGTTGAACATTTTTTCAAATAACTGTTAACCATTTGTATGTCTTCTTTTGAGAACCATCTATTCATCCCCTTTGCCCATTTTATAATTGGATTATTATTATTATTATTGCTTTTTTTTTTTACTGTGAAGTTGATTGAATTCCTTATATATTCTAGATATTAATCTCGTGTCAGGTGTATAGTTTGTAGATATTTTCTCCCATTCAGTAGGTTCTCTTTTCACTCTGTTGATTGTTTTGTTTGCTGTGCAAAGCTTTTTAGTTTGATATAATCCTGTTTTTTTTTAAGCTATTATTTTGTTGTTTATGCTTTTGGGGTCTTATTCATAAAGTCTTTACCCAGTCCTACATCTTGAGGTGTTTTTCCCCATGTTTTTTTATAGGAGTTTTATAGTTTCAGGTCTTGTACTTAAGTCTTTAATCCATCTTGAGTTGATTTTGGTATATTGTGAGAGGTATCTCTAGTTTCATTTTTCTACACTTGGAAGTCCAGTTTTCCCAGTACCATTCACTGGAGAGGCTGTCCTTTCCTCAATGTATGTTCTTGGTGCCTTTGTCAAAGATCAGTCAGCTTAAGAACCTGGGTTGATTTCTGTGTTATCTATACTGTTCTATTGGTCCATATGTCTGTTTTTATGCCAGTGCCATGCGCTTTTAATTACTATAGCTTGTAGTATAGCTTGAAGTCAAGTAATTTAATGCCTCTGGTTTTATTTTATTTTTTTCCCTCTGGACTTTGGCTGTTTGGGGTCCCTTGCTACATATGAATTTTAGGATTTTTTTTTCTGTTTCTGTGAATAATATCATTGGTATTTTGATAATGACTGCATTGAATCTGTAGATCACATTGGGCAGTATGGACATTGCACAGCATCATTTCTTCCAATCTAAGAGCATGAAATGTCTTTCCATCTTTTTATGTCCTTTTCAACTTCTTTCAGCAGTGCTTTTTAGTTCTAATTGTAGAGATCTTTCATTTTACTGGGTAAATTTATTCCTAGGTATTTTGTTTTTTTTGATAGCTATTGTAAATGGGATTTTTTGTGATTTCTTTTTCTGCTTGTGCATTGTTGGTGTATAAGAATGCTAGTGGTTTTTGTGCATTGACTATGTATCTTGCACCGTCACTGAATTTGTTTAAGAGCTCTAGGTGTTTTTTGGTAGAGGTTATGAGTTTTCCTATGTATAGGATCATATCATCTGCAAACAAAGACAATTTGACTTCATCTTTTGCAATTTATTTTTGATAGGTCTTCCCTGCCTGCCACTGTAGGTGGGATTTACTTTCCCTTCTCACTTTATACCTGAGGACTTCGCAACGTCAGGCTTGTAATGTGTCCTCACAAAGTGTGTATAAAAGGAAACGTGGAGAAATGCCAGTCAGTGAAGACACTTATACCTCCCTTTGACCACATCCTGACTCCAGCTAAAATGCCAGATCCCTCCCTCCAAAACCTCAATATAGCCTTCAACCTTACTGAATTTGTTTATCTGCTCCAAGAGATTTTTGTAGTCTCCTGGGGTTTTTGTATATAGATTCATGTCATCTGTGAACTGGGACAATTTGATTTCACCTTTTCCTATTTGGATGCCCTTTATTTCTTTCTCTTGTCTAATTGCTCTGGCAAATACTTGCAATACTATGTTAAATAGGAGTAGTGAGAACAGGCATCCTTGTCTTGTTCTTGATCTTAAGGGGAAAGCTTTCAGCTTTTCCTCATTCGGTATGATATTGGCAGTTGGTCTATCATATATGGCTTTGATTATGCTGAGATACCTTCCTTCTATGCCTAATTTGTTGAGAGTCTTTATCATGAAAGACTGTTGAATTTTGTCAAATGCTTTTTCTGCATCTATTGAGATAATCACATGGTTTTTGTTCTTGACTTTGTTGATGTGGTATGTTACATTTATTGAGTTGAAAATGTCAAACCATCTTTGCATTCCTGGGATGACTCCCACTTGATCATGGTGTATACTCTTTTAGATATGTTGCTGTATTCTGCTTGATATTATTTTGTTGAGGATTTTAGCATCTAAGTTTATCATGGGTATTGGCATGTAGTTTTGGGGTTTTTTTGTTGTATCTTTGTCTGGTTTTGGTATCAGGGTGATGCTGACTTCACAGAATGTATTTGGGAGAACAGTTTCTGTTTCAATTTTTTGGAATATTTTGAAAAGTATTGGTATTAATTCTACATTAAATACTTGATAGAATTCAGCAGTGAAGTCATCTGGTCCTGGGCTTTTCTTTGTTGGAAGACTTCTGATTAGAGCCTCAATATCATTAACTGTTATTGGTCTGTTCAGTTTTTCTATGTCTTCTTGGTTCAGTGTTAGTAGTTTGTATGTGTTCAGAAATTTATCCATTTCCCCCAGGTTTTTAAATTTGTTGGTGTATAGTTATTCAGAGTAATCTGTAATGATTCTTTGTATTTATGGGGTATTGGATGTGATATCCCCTTTCACTTTCTGATTTTTGTTATCTGGGTCTTCTCTATTCTTTTTTAAGTTAGTCTGGCTAGGGGGTTGTCAATTTATTTATCTTCTCAAAAAAACAACTTTTAATTCCACCAATTATGTGTACCATATTTCTGGTATCTAGTTTATTTATATCTGTTCTGATTTTAATTATTTCTTTCCATCTACTAACTTTGGGATTGGATTATTTTTGTTTTTCTGGTTATTTGAGGTGTAATGTTTGGTTTTTTATTTGACATCATTCTGTTCTCTTGATGTGTATATTAATTGCCTTAAACTTTCCTCTGAGTACTGCTTTTGAAATATGTCATAGGCTATTGGTATGATGTACTGTAGTTATTGTCATATTTGAGATTTTTTTTGATTTTGTGTTTGACTTCTTCTTTAACCATTATCTCATTCAGGAGCATGTTGTTTAATTTCCAAGAATTTCTGTGATTTACAAAGTTTCATTTGTTATTTATTTCTAGTTTTAATCCACTATGGTATTAGAAGATGCATGAAATGATTTTTTTTTTAAATTTGTTGTATTTGATTTGTAACCTGATATGTGATCTATCTTGGAGAAAATTCCATGTGCTGATAAGAAGAATGTATATACTCTAGTTGTTGGGTGAAATGTTCTATATACATCCACCAAGTCCAATTTGTTTAAAGTGTTTTTTAAGTCCTGTGTTCCTCTGTTGATTTATTGCCTAGATGATCTATCCAATGCTGAGAGGGCAATATACAGGTCCCCGACTATTACACTATTGAAGTCTATCTCTCTCTTTATGGGTAATAATGTTTGCTTTATATATCTGGTTGCACCAATGTTTGGATCATATATATTTATGATTGTTATTTCTTCTTGGTGGATAGATCCCATTATCATTATTTAATGGCTTTTTTTTTGTCTCTTTTTATAGTTTTTTGGCTTAAGTCTATCTTATCTGATATGAGAATAGCTACACCTGCTCATTTTTGGTTTCCATTTGTGTGGTATATCTTTTTCCATCATTTCACTATTAGTCTATGAGAGTCTTTACAAATGAATTAGGTTTCCTGTAGGCAGAAAATAGTTGAGTCTAGTTTTTAAATCTATCTGGCCACTCAATGTCTTTTGATTGGGAAGTTCAATCCATCAAGATTTATTTTTGTTATTAAAAGAAAAAGGTATTGTCAAATTCCTGTCATTTAACTGTTTTTGTGCAGTTGTTTTAGGTATCTTTTGTTCCTTTCTTTCCCTGTTGTTCTTTGACTTTGGAGTTTGTTGGTATTTTGAGGTGGTATGGTATAGTTTTCTTTCACTCTTTCTCATTTGTCTATGTGTTCCTTTGGTGGGATTCATTCTTCCTAGTGTGTTCTTTGTAGTACTTGTTATTACTATTATTTTGGTTTTTTGAGGATTCTAGGTGCATAACTCTCTTGAGGGTTTCTTGTAGAGCTAGTCGTGTTTTGCTAAGTTCCCACAGTTTGTGTTTATTTGGGAAATTCACTATATCTCTTTCATATCTTGCTGGATATAGTATTCTTGGCTCATTCTGTTATTCTTTTAGTATTTTATATATATTATCCCATTCTCTTCTAGCCTATCGGGTTTCTGCTAAGAAGTCTGCTGTTAGTGTAATATGAACTCCCCTAATTGTGACTTGCCATTTTTCTCTTGCTGTTCTTAGGATTTTTTATTTGTCTTTGACTTTTGCCAGTTTAACTACAATGTGTCTTGGGGAGGACCTTTTTGGACTTAATCTGTTTGGTGACCTTTGAGCATCTTGAATCTGGAAATCCATTTCTCTACAAATATCAGGGAAGTTCTCTGCTCCTATCTCATTGAGTAGGTTTTCAATGCCATTTTCTTATTCTTCTCCTTCTGGAACACCCATGATTTGGATATGCTTGAGGCTGATAACTCTTGAAGATTTTCTTCATTTTTAAAAATTCTCTTTCTTTCTTTTTCTTTCTTTCTTTCCTCCTCCTCCTCCTCCTCTTCCACTTCCTCCTCCTCTTCCTCCTTTTATTTTTTCTGTCTGCTTGGGTTATTCTGAAAACACTGTCTTTGAGATCAGAAATTCTTTCTTCTGCTTGCTCTAGACTGCTGCAAAAGCTCTCAAATGTTGTTTTCATTTTGTTAAATGAGTCCTTAAGTTCCAAGAATTCTGCCACATCCGCATCCTTTCTATAGCATTAATCTCTGTAGATTTCTTTTTTCGTATCTTGGATTGTTTTTCTCATTTCACTGTGTTGTCTATGTTACTGTTCTGCATCTCACTTACTTTCTTTAACAGTGTTACTCAGAATTCTTCTTCAGACATTTCAAGGGTTTCTTGTAGATTGGGATCTTGTGTTTGAGGAGAAAGAGAAGAAAGAGAGAGGAAGGAGGAGGAGGAAGAGGAAGAGGAGAAGAAAAGGAAGGAAGAAAAGAAAGAGAGAAATGGTGCTTTTAGATATTGGAGATCTCTTAGAGCAATAGAATAACTTAGTCTGAATTCTAGTGAATATATAATGTAAGCGTTCATTAAATCATTTTATAAACTTACGAGGGCATGCATTTTGTTTTGAATATGCTTGTGCTTCAGATATCCATTTTTCTTAGAACAATCCGTATGTTTTTGACTCTGTATATTTGGCTACCATAAACATTTTCTTCACCACATAATGAAAGGGAGCAAATGAAGCAAGAAAATAAAAGAAAGGAAAGAGAGTTAATTGGATAAAAGGGTAGAGGAACATTTGTTGTATGTTCTGCTAAAATCTAGTCCCACACCTATGAACAGATTTCACATTATTTAAGTCATTACACTCTTATTAGTCTATTGTTCCAACATAAATAAAATTAAATACTGAGATTAAGAAAAACATAGGTGATTTCTTGTTGAGAATTATATTGCTTTTTTTGATAGTCATTTATAAGAACGTCTACATGAAAGGTCAACTTAATGTATCAGTAAAGTGGGGTGAAGACTTACATGCAAGACATATTATGTGGCTATCTCAATTGCTTTTATATTAACCCTATTGAGTGTATAATGGTGCCCACTTCAAGTTCAACAGCTTTTTCTTTCTTTCTTTCTTTTTTCTTTTTTGAAAGTAGCCCTGAGACAAAGACAATGCACTTCGTTTTGAAAAGTTCCAGTTATTTTATATAATTTTTCTAAGCTATTGAAGAAAATTTCAGAAATACAAAAGGCAGAATGTAGCCTACTAAAGACAAAATAACCAGATTTTATCTACCAATTAATATTTAAAACAAACCTATGAGGAAAATCTAGGGTAGAAATTATTAACATTATTTAAGAAATTACCCAGGCTACCAGGTAGAAAATTACTAAGATGCTTCAAAATCAGGCAAAGTAGTGAGACTTGAAATGGGTAAAAATATACTTAATATATTTAAGTGTGTAGTGACATGGAAAGCATAATGTCTTAAGACATAACAGGAATTAGATATGTTGAAAATGTAAAATTAGAAAAACTATCTAGGTTTATGTTAGAGTGTTCAGTAATTTAGCTACTGGAGTCAAAATAGACTTTTTAGAATAGGCATGGAGAAAAGTAACAGATTTACATGCCAATTTGTTACATTATATCACTTACCCTAGATTCACTTTAAATATAATTTATCTGAAAAATGACTTGGGGACATATAGGAGACCATGGAGGAGGAATAATTAGAATTAGATTTTGGTATAGTTGATTGGCAGGATTAAGCGATGCAAGTATTAATGTGAGAAGAAAAACTGGTTTTATTAGGGATGGTGATGAATGGATTTAGACATTTATCTGAAATCTTACTTAAACATCCAGGTAGAATTATGCTATGTAGAAAGATATTTCTATGACTAATTTTCAAGGAAAAGATTGTGACTGAAACATGAGAATAATTATCCTAGAGGTGATATGAAAAACTACAACAGGTACTCAGGAAAGAGTGTTCAAAAAATAAGTGTGGGCCAATGTCTAAGATTTTGAAACAGTTATTCGCAGGAGAAAAAAGAAGAACTAATGAAATAAAGAAGCATTAGGCCAAGAGACAAGGTGAGGGAGTTACAAGCTAGTCAGGATAGCAATGCGGTACACTTTCAGTCTTTACATAGAAGGCAGAGAAGAGTGTCAGCTTAAGGCAAATGTCTAGAATAGAAATGCGGACTTTATTTTCTGTTCCCCACCTCCCCCAGGCTCTCCCTTTTTATTAATCTCTGCTTTCCCAGTGTGCTTAGTTTTCATCTAGAGGAATGCTTCTTTGCAAAACGCAGTCTGCATTTTTAATAAGGTCCAAGGTAGTGATAATGCTGCTGGTTGAGTCCACACTTAGAGTATCCAAACTCTAGAGGATTGGATGTCACTGCTTCAAATCTCTCCTCTGTGATGTCCAATTTTAAAATTACTCTCTCTTCTTTTCCTTTTTTTATCAGTATTTTTATTTCTTTAAATGCTAAAGAAACATATTCTGTAAGATTTCCT
>NW_007734696.1:88493-88850 GCF_000696425.1 Galeopterus variegatus | reverse complement strand
TGGAATACTACTCAGCCATAAAAAAGAATGAAATTCTGCCATTAGCAGTAACGTGGATGAGCTTAGAGAAAATCAGGTTAAGTGAAATAAGCCAGGCACAGAAAGAGAAATACTGCATGTCCTCATAAGTGCAAGCTAAGAAACAAAGAAGGAAAGACCATAATAAAATGTTGAACTTTCAGAAGGAGAGAGCAGACCTGTAGTTAATAGATGTGGGAAAGGGACGGGGGTATAGGGAGTAATTGGGTAAGGGACACAAAAGGCAATTACAATTTATAATGATGGACATGTTAATAATATCGATTCGATCATCACATACTGTACATAAATACTGATAGTCAACTCCGTACCCCGTAC
>NW_007734696.1:85580-86716 GCF_000696425.1 Galeopterus variegatus | reverse complement strand
TCAGGCACGAATAAGTAAATCCTTTATTTTTTCAGTCATTAAAATGCTATAAAATATTCTTATGTTTTAATTTTGCATTTGGAAGCACATAAGTACTGCAATTAGTGTTGTCAACTTGCTGAAAAAAAGCACAGACAATGTATTTTTGTGATCATTCTTAATAATTGAAGCTAAATTGTGTATACAGTTTACATTTCATATATATATACCATGTACAAAAAGTTTATATAACTATTATTTCATTTAAAATATGTATTCTGATACTAAGTGGACAATCTGCATTGTCTTCAGAATCTAGAGTGGGAATCTAGAGGCACATAAAACAATAAGGAGGAGTGAGGACTCTGACGGAGACTGAAGCCTAAATACCTACATACTGAGAGAACCAGGTTTAATCTACAAGCACGTTATGCAAACTAAACAAAGATGCTGGCATTTACTGGGCAGTGAAAATTGCTATTTCCATTACAATTGGAGGTGCGGTGCAGCTGTGATCAGTATTTATAGTACTTAGATATGGAAACTTTAGTCTCCATTTATGTGTATATATTTTATTTCAACCTTTTATGCTTATCAGTTGAAGTTTATCATTTTCTTCACATAGGTCTTTCGCAATTCTTCATGTTATTCCTAAGGCTTTCTTTTAAATTCTTACTGTTACTTTTTCGTCCTTATCGCTACTGAACTATTTTTAATTATATATTCTAACTAGCTATTGCTAATTTATGTTAAAATATGATTTATTTTCTAACTAGCAACTTTATTGAACTGACTTCTTACTAATCGTTTTTAATTGATTCTTTTGTGTCTTCTGTAATTGATGAATATTTTCTTTTCTGTTTTAAATAACTATAATTCTTATTTAATTCTCTCATCTAATTGCACTAGAAAGCACTTTCAGAAAAGCAAAAAGTTATTCTTTGCCTTTAATAGGAGTGATTTCTGTTTCACTATTAGATATTGTGCTTCTGTTTTGTAAAAATCACATAAAATATTTTTATTTTTATTTTTTTTTCCTTTTTGTCTTTTTTCGTGACCGGTAACGGGATTGCAACCCTCAGTGTCNTTTATTTTTATTTTTTTTTCCTTTTTGTCTTTTTTCATGACCGGTAACGGGATCGCAACCCTCAGTGTCG
>NW_007734696.1:77333-85007 GCF_000696425.1 Galeopterus variegatus | reverse complement strand
ATAGGTCTTTCACAATTCTTCATGTTATTCCTAAGGCTTTCTTTTAAATTCTTACTGTTACTTTTTCATCCTTATCGCTACTGAACTATTTTTAATTATATATTCTAACTAGCTATTGCTAATTTATTTTCTAACTAGCAACTTTATTGAACTGACTTCTTACTAATTGTTTTTAATTGATTCTTTTGTGTCTTCTGTAATTGATAAATATTTTATTTTCTGTTTTAAATAACTATAATTCTTATTTAATTCTCTCATCTAATTGCACTAGAAAGCACTTTCAGAAAAGCAAAAAGTTATTCTTTGCCTTTAATAGGAGTGATTTCTGTTTCACTATTAGATATTGTGCTTCTGTTTTGTAAAAATCACATAAAATATTGTTATTTTTTTTTCCTTTTTGTCTTTTTTCATGACCGGTAACGGGATCGCAACCCTCGGTGTCGTGCCTGCACCGTGCTCAACCAGTGAGCGGACCGGTCTCTATATGGGATCCGAACCCTCAGCGGGAGCGCCGCCGTGCTCCCAAGCGCAGCACTCTACCAAGTGCACCACCGGGCCGGCCCAAAATATTGTTATCTTCTTATAATTCCAAATTGTTGATTTTATTCAAGAATAGATATTACATTTTACTAAATGTCTTTTGATTTCTATTAGTTAATCAACTTAATTTTCTCCATATAAATATGCTGATTGATATATTTACAAATAATAAAATTATTTATTATTATTTCAATTTTCATCTGGAGTATATGCGCTAATACTTAAATGATTTGCAAATTTTCCATCTAATTTATCAGAAAGATAAATGTTTACAAATTATTTGATAATATATTTTTCAAGTTATAATATCAAAGTTAGTTCATAAAATTATAGATAAAAATGCTCGAATGCAGAACAGGTCATTTTAGACTCTTAGGGGGAATACATGGGGTCTTCAGAAAGTTTGTGGAAAGATTCATATTAACTTTTACCTCCATTTTTCAATGAACTTTTTGAAGTACCCTATGTAACTATGGTATATTTGTTTAAAATTTGTTTTCTAAGGGAAGAATATGAAATACAAGGATAAAAATCATCCACTTTTTAATATTTAGTGGATGCTTTATCAGAGGTTTATCATTTTCTGTCATTGGCTTTTATCTAAACAATCATCAATATAACATTACATACTATAATCAAATAAAATTATAAAAAAGCAATATTTTCAAATTTGTTGCTCATTATTCAAAAGTTGTTTTTTTTTCAAAAATGAATTGTTTGTGCATTTTATGGGAATCTGTTACCACTCCAGTCATAAAATACAATGCTAAAATCTTTAATTTGTTGAGTAACACTAGATTTTAGTGCTCTGAGTAGCTCAAGTAAAAAAGTAATTAAGTCAGCTCTTAATGGTCAGTACCAGCTCATATGCTGAGAAAGTCTCAGAAGAATGGTTGAGTTTGGGATGACTAACAGCACACATACATGCGAAAAGATACTGAAAAGAACCACAATTCCTCATTGCTTTGGGAAGTAAGGGAGGGATCTATTACTTCAAATTTCATTTTGAATTTGTGTAGGAATCTCCTTCTGTGGAAGGATTACTGTTGCATATAAATAGCTGCCTTTTAGGGTAACAAATGTTCTATATAAAGAGAGTGAGCTTCTAAAAGTCAAGACTGCATTAGGAAAACTTCTAAGAACTGACTTAAAATTTATATCTAAAATTTCTGAACAATTACATAATACATTAAATGTTTCCTAATTCTAACATGTCAAACCATAATTTACAGAAGCTGAGTCATTTATTCAAATGATGTCAGAAGCATTTTTCCAAAATACTCGGTAATTACTATTTATGTTTTATATTATATAAAATATAGAGGTAACGCATATAATTCATAAAGAAATAAGCAAAATTTTTGAATTTTGCTACTACATTTGAAACAGGTTACAATTTCTTTCTTTTTTTTATATTTTACTGATCATAGTCGTGGTCAAATTAAATTAGAGACCACTTTTTCAGTCAGCATTGAGTTCTAAATACTATGATTCTAAATGAGAAGCAACTTTTGATTCAAGGCAAATCTGTAAGAATATTCTTATCCTCTTTAGTGCACAAAAATGACCTCACCAATGCTCGTTTCACAGTTTATTCACCATGTTGCTCTTGAAATATTGATAAGGGTTTATTAAGATTAGCTATTGTTTTTAAGCATTGTAAATTATAGTTGTGGTTTGTTGCTAATTCAATGGCAGATCATACCATGTCCCAAATTTTTGATTCATCTAAAAGTTTAGAAAGTGGGCTCAAACTCATTTCAAACACACGTCTCTGTTCATCATACTACATACAACACTTAATTTATTCTTATGTGATTGATGTAATCTTTAGTTAATAGATGAGGCTCAAAAAGAATTATTAACTTACCCAAGTTCATGGAGCAAACGTGGTCAAAGAAAGTTCTAGATGTTATAGAGAATGTTTTCTTTTCCTGGTAAATTAATTGGTGTCAGTTTTAAGGCCCTGGACACATTATTTTTGGGATGACTGCTGTAGAGCTAGGGCTGGGTCTGGAGTTCACAGACCCCTCAAGCCCATTCACAAACCCTTCACATGCAGGCCTACGAGCTAGGTAACCGGGAAAAAGGTCCTTGGAGCCTTGGTTGAAGAAGGAAGAGTCTTTATTCAGCACACACACATCTAATAGCTAAACAGTGCAAAGAGAAACTCAGAAACTCAACTTCTACCAGCAAAGTCCAAAGAAAAACTGAGCAGCTTCCAGCAGAGTAAACATGCTCTATTTTTAGACATGAGCTTTGCCCAGCTTCTGCTTCACAAACTGAAGAACACAAAATAACAATAACTAAAAAGACACATGGGTGCACATGCACACTAACTCCACACACACACACAACTTGTTTACAAAGAAGTGTGCTGCTGGACCCCCAACCAGATCTAAGCTGAGGGAGCCTGACTAAATTATCCTATTTTCCCCACAACTGTATTGGCAAATATGTCTATTATGTGCCAGGCTGGGAAGGCAAGAGATACAAAACCACCATTACGAACCCAAGTATTTGAAGGAACCAGTTTTCCAGAGTAAAATGCTTGCTAGTTGTTAAAAACACAGAGCTTTAAAATACGGAATTGCTTAGCTTCAGGAGACTTATGAACTAGATCTATGAAAGAAAAC
Source organism: Galeopterus variegatus (assembly GCF_000696425.1). Lineage (NCBI taxonomy): Eukaryota > Metazoa > Chordata > Mammalia > Dermoptera > Cynocephalidae > Galeopterus > Galeopterus variegatus. The sequence continues at coordinate 81,831 of NW_007734696.1, read as the reverse complement.
GATTATTTCAAAGTGCTTGGACCAGTAATTGTTTTATTAAACTGGATCCTTAAAGACATGTGCAACCTTCCTTCACCTATTTCTTGTGCCGTTTTCTAAAAAGTGGGAGGCAGGTTATCTTCTCACAAAAGAGTATTGTTCATGAAGAATTGAATATCATGCTTTTGAACATGGTACAGTAATGTGTTACCATAGCAATTTTTGAGACTATTCTAACTGATTATTTCTAGGGAAAAAGGAAATCCTAAAAGCCATCATCATCATCATCATGTCAAACATCATCATATTACAGCACAAGAGCTTACTATTAAGATGCGGGATTCTTCATTTACAAACTTCACCCACTTTATTTTTGAAAGCTTGATGTTGTCATCCTTATTTTATAGATGATGCTTGCCTAAGTTCATGGAGCTGGTCAGTGAAAACAGGATTCAATTCCAAGAAGTTGGTCTCCTGAGGATATGGTTTTTCTGCTTTACCAAATTCCGTTAGATTTATAGACCATATTTAGAAAACTAAGGATTCTTGTGTCTACATTTGCTCTAATCATCCTGGTCAAAATACTACGAATTTAATGTTTTTGAGTGCTGCAAAATTTGATTACAAAACAGATGTATGATTTAGGTGAGCCAGTTTTTATTGGAGTGAAGGTAATTTCATTTTGATTATTCCAGATAGAAAAAAAAAAAATTCTAGTGTTGTATTATTTTGCCAGTATGATAATTCCTTACACTAAGGTTTATATAAATAATTCAGAATTCTGTGTTATATACAGAATTAGTTATTGCTAAGATGATGTGGTTCTGCGTTTGGGAGTTTGCTGGATTGTTTGAAGTCAGTCAGTGAAAATTGACTCATGATTGTTGATGATTCATTTGCAATAAAGACATCAAAGATACAGATATCAAGTGTCAGAGAAGTAAATTAACTATCACAGCAAAAACTTCAGGATTTGAATTTATTTGGAGGGAACAGCTTTATCACAAATCTAAAGGAATACCTACACTATGTTTGGTTTGCCTCCATGTGACCAGCACACGTGTAGTCAAAGCAGTTTCTCTGACTATACTCTGCTCCCGTGTGCACCACACCTCCGGGAAGCATGCCGCAGAGGCACATTTTAGTGGGTGGAGCAAATCTGTATATCATTAAGAAATCTAACAGTTCAGCTTTACAAATTTATTAAAATTTATTCACTAATCTTAGTCACTGCCTAAGAGGCTAGCTTTTGACACTCAGCAGAAAATATACAAGAGAAAGTTTACAGCAAACTATGCTTCCAAAACTGATTTTTCTTTTTCTTTCTCTCTCTCTTTCTCTTTTTAAAGACTCAGGTACAAAGAAATTTTACCATAATGTAATGATTTCTTGTACCAGGGTTGCTTGTTCTTGACAATTTATTCCACATTAAAGAGGGATTCCAATATTTTGTTTGTAAACCAAATCATTACATTGGATTATATTTGCTATTTTCCCATTAAACGGCAAGCTGTTGAGAACAGAGGTCAAGTTTTATTATCTTCAGGACTTCAGCTATTATCATTTTTCGTACAATGCTTAAAGTACAAGGCATTCAGTAAATTACCTTTAAATAATAAATTAAGAAATGTGTTAGGGCACAGTGAAACCCACGAGAAAAATATGGCTCATAAATTAAGATAAATTAAAATGAACATTCGTCTTATTAAAATTATTGTTCTTATAGAGAGTAAAATTCTGTTCTAACTAACATTTTTTTACATTATATCGCCAAGGAAGAATTAGTTTCTGATCTGAAAGTGTATAAAATGCAGTCTTACTTGAAGACCCAGTTTCCTTGGCTGACCAGTTCTTACTGTACATTATTAATTTAAATGACTACTTCCATGATTGCAATTTTGAGTGGCAAATTATTTTTTATTGGCTTAAAAGAGAGTCTTCATTAAAGTGAATACTTAGAAAATACTCACTGACTTCTGCCTCTGGGTATCGGGTAGAATAGATTTCCAGTCCATAGCTGAGTTTGCAGGAAAGTAAAGAAAATTCTCAGGGCCAAAATGAAGGAGACAGTGGAAACCTGTGTGGTAAGCTGAAGTGAGAGGATGGCTGTCCTGGAAGGATGATTTTTGCTATTTTAGTACCAAGCAGATTAGTAGGGTTGTAAGTATTTGGAGTTTGGGGCTTCAGGCTCCTGAGATGGTGAGGTGGATCCAAATTTCCTGCCCACGAATCCGCAGTACTTCAGATGCAGGACCCCAGTCAGAGGCTGAACTGGAACTGACAAGCCAGGCTGCTAGTCAGAGGAAATAGCAAGGGAAATATGTCACCTTGCCTGCACTCTGAGTGGAACACATGAAAGTACACCCTTGAATCTGTAACTGCAAACTTGTCTTTTTTCTGGTTTGGGATTTCCTCTGTGGGTGTTCTGGGATTTGCCTGCACTCTGAGTGGAACACATGAAAGTACACCCTTTAATCTGTAACTGCAAACTTGTCTTTTTTCTGGTTTGGGATTTCCTCTGTGGGTGTTCTGGGAATCCCAAAATAGTCAAATAAAATGAAAGAGGGCCCAGAAGCTTACATCTTGGGTCTGCTGGGCAGGAACAAATAAGCAAAGACAGGAATACTCTCTCCAAGTGAGGGTCTCCCCTGGCCTTGTGATTTCACTCTCAGATGCCAACCAAATGGGACCGCACGTGCTGAAACTCACCCAGGATGTTAAAAAGCATGTGGCCTTGCATGAGAACATGCACAAACAGCAGGAGGATGAGAGCCCCCAAAATTCTCTATACGGAAGAGAACTAACTCTAATAATAGGGCTTAACAAATACCAAGGTAAATCTGAAGTATGAAACAATAATAAGAAAAGGGCACTAAGAATTAAATAACCTAAGAAATTTGCACATTTGAAGGAAAAGGGAGACTTTAGACTTTAACATTTTTTATCTTGCTGTATCATTTATGTGTGTATGTATGCCTGTATGCGTTCATTCTTTTTTGTTTTATAAATCTCATGTCTGCTGTTTAATATCTTTCCCAGCTCTGTTTAGGTATAATTGACAAATAATAATTGCATATATTTAAGGTACACAAGGTAATGTTTATATATATATATATATATATATATATATATACACACACATACATATATATGTATATATGTATACACATATACACACACACATATACATTGTAAAATTACTGGTGCAATTAAACTAATTAACATATTCATCACCTCACATAGTTACCATTTTCTTGGGTGCTGTGAGAACACATAAAGTCCACTCTCTTAATAAATTGCAAGTATACACTAAAAGATTATTAGCTACATTCACCATGCTGTACGTAGATCCCCAGAACATATTCCGCTTAGAGAGTTTTCTTCATTTGACCAATATCTCCCTATTCCACCCTCATTTCTCCTGCCCCAGATTCATACAGTATAATTCTTTCTGTACCTGGCTTATTTCACTATCAAGAAAAGAGAGAGAGGGAGAGAGAGAGAGAGAAGGAAGGGAGAAAAGAAAGGCATCTTCCTTGTAGGGCCTACGTGAGCTGGAGGAGTGGCTGGGCCTCCATTCTCCACTAGATTTTAACTTGGTTAGGTATATTAAATGCAACTTCCAAGTCAGTAAAGAGAAGAAAATTTTAGAAAAATTTTAACAAAGACAGGAAGACATGTATGAAAGGTGTATAGAAGACATGATAAATAACAAAAAACAAAGAATCAGAAATTCTAAATTCACAATTAAAACACAGCAACTGTTATATTGGACTTCGTTTTCTAATTTAATGCAAATTGTTTACAAGAGATATAAGACACTGAGAAATTAAAAATTAAAGAGTAGAAAAAATATACCAGGTAAATACTAACTGAAGTAAATATGATGTTCTATATTAATATTAATGAAACAGAGTTTAAGATATCTTTTGAAGAGAAAACAATTAATTATGACAAAGGTAGTCATTTATAAAGTTGCAAGATCCAATTCTCCAGGAAAGATGACAGTTCTCCACTTGTCTCCAGTTGTCCCTTGAACTTAGCTTTCATTATTTAAATCAAAAATTGATAAAATTATAAGATTTTGAAAAACCAACAATTAATATATGAAATTTTAACATACATGTTGAGAAACTAAAATGACAATCAATTCCAAAGAAATATCAATAATATTAAAAATCTAAAAGTAAAAAAAAAATCGAATGTGTTGTCAGAAAACAATGTTGTAGCATTTTCTCTTTGTTTAAATAATATCCAAGTAATTTGTCTAGGGTGCTTACCATTTGGCTAGTGCTTTGACATTATGTCAGCAGAAAACACCCCTCCCCCCCACTCATATAGTCCATATTAGCATATTTAAGTATATTTTCATCATTACGAAAAATCTGAGATATGCAAATATTACCAACAAATCAATGATGACTCAGTGGAAAATCAGGCAAAAAATATAAACAGACCAATTATAGAAGACGAAATTGATGTACAATTACCAAATGAAGACATTTAATTTCACGAGTAA
>NW_007734696.1:62432-77323 GCF_000696425.1 Galeopterus variegatus | reverse complement strand
AGGGTGCTTACCATTTGGCTAGTGCTTTGACATTATGTCAGCAGAAAACACCCCTCCCCCCACTCATATAGTCCATATTAGCATATTTAAGTATATTTTCATCATTACGAAAAATCTGAGATATGCAAATATTACCGACAAATCAATGATGACTCAGTGGAAAATCAGGCAAAAAATATAAACAGACAAATTATAGAAGACGAAATTGATGTACAATTACCAAATGAAGACATTTAATTTCACGAGTAATAAGCAGAATGCAAGTTAAAATTACAAAGAGATACTCTTCAATTCCAGTTACACAGGCAAAGATGAAACAGCCTGACAATAGTAAGTATGAGCAAAGATGTGGCCCAATGAAACTGCCAGCCGCTGCTGATCGGGCATATTGATGCAGCCCATTTGTGGCCAAATCTGGAAATATCTAGTAAAATGGATAAAATGTGTGTTCCACAACTCAGCACTTGTATTTCAAACATACATGCTAAAGGGCTGGCTAGTTAGCTCAGGTGGTTAGAGCACGGTGCTGATAATACCAAGGTCCAGGGTTCGATCCCTGCACTGGCCAGCTGCTGAAAAAAGGAAACAAAATTATTTATTGTTTCAAATATATGTGCTTTAAAAAAGCCCACGTCAAGTATGTACAAGAAGATATGTTTAGTGATGTACGTTGTACATTGTCGCTCTATTTGTAATAGTGAAAAAATACAAACAATCCCACTATCAAGGAGAATGGATAAAAATTTGTGGTATTATAGAATACTATGAGGTAGTAAAAAATTAATAAACTTGAACTATATGTTTTAATGTAGATAAATTTCAATGCATAATATTGAGGTTAACATGCAAAAAATAGAAACATGTCATTTATATAAATTTTTTAAAATATAAATTTATTCTCTGTATTTGTGTGCATACATATAAGTTATAAAATTATGAAACTTTCCATTTGCATGATGAGTAGAAAATTCAGGACTAGGGTGAGGAATGGCTTTGTTTTGTGTGAGGACTCTGATTATATCTGTAATGTTTTGAAGCCCATTTTTAAAACAATCTTAGATTGGTAGAGTACTATTTTGTTAATTAAAAAAATAATAATTGAAAGCTTTTCAAAAAATGATTTTTTTTTGAAGAAAAGACAAATAAACTTTATATATATAAACAATTGTAAGCAAAAGCTTGAGGCATTCTAATAGCATACAATGGTTCCCGGATAATTGTAGAGTAGGTCAAGCTTATTTGGGGCTCCTCTGCTTTCTCTGAGATCCACCAGCTTACCCAGACCTAGGGCATGCCTTTCCTCAGGACGGAAGAAAATCAATCTTAAGAAACAGTTTATTCAAAATGTCACCCTGGGACTGGAGTTGTGTGTTTCGATCAAACTAGAATGTATCCCACACTCTCACTGTCCTTTGAATTCTGCTGTGGTCTAGAATGCATCTTGCAGAGTGGACGGTGCTAAGCTGCGTGGGTGGCATATGTCGGAGGCATACCTAATTAGCTCTGAGGACATTTCTGAGGCTAATACTGCACAGGAATTATCAATGCTGAAGCTCAACCAGGATCTTTGCATATATTCTCCTTTAAAGTTCAGTACTTCCAACTAACCTATATTCCCTAAGAAATCTCTTTAAATTTATATTAAAGCTTTGTAACTCTTAGCATATTAAGTACGTAAAAGAAATTTGTCTATTACTTAGTCCTAGAGCACAAAGTATAAAACACCCGGCATGCCAGGAAGAAATGGGAATTTTTCAGTCTGTGTCCATAAGGGATAGTACTCTTTATCAGAGTTGCCTTTAAATTTTCAGTTGGATAAACATTCTAAATGTTATGAACTGAATGTTTGTGTCCTCCCAAAATTTACCTGTAAAGCTCTAACCGCCAGTGTGATGGTATTTGGAGGTGAAGCCCTTGGAAGGTGATTATGTTTACATCACCTTGTGAGGATGGGGTCCCCTGATGGAGTTAGTGCCCATACGAACAGGCACCAGAGAGCTCCCTGCCTCTCTTTCTCCTGGGCACGTGCACATGGCAAGAAGGACGGGGTTTTTAAGAGGGGAGGAGAGGCTTCATGAGAACCCAGCCACGCTGGCCAGATCTTGGACTTTCAGTATCCAGAACTGTAAGAAATAAATTTCTTTTGTTTAACCCACCCAGTCTATAGCATTTTGTTATGGAAGCCTGAACAGACTAAGGCACTAATGATTTTGAAAAATGTTACTATCTTCAAAGTGACTATGATTGTTTCTAATTTAGACTTAATGAAGGCAGCAGAATGGTTAGTACAACACAGCTGAATAAAAATAATGATAATGACAACTAATCCTTATTTCATGTTTGCTATGTGCATGCAATCTCATGCAAATGTAACGCTAATGACAGTCCCATGGGGAAAATACTATTATTATCCACAGTTTAGTAAGTGGAAAACTGGGGCATAGCTGTGTATGGTACCTAGTGATATTAAATTAGGATTCATACCCAAGACTGCTTCACCCCTAGGCCAAGCTTTAGCCAAAATGCTGTATTTCCTTAAACAATGGGAAAAACTTTTGACGTAATTTTCTTATCCAGCAGGAACAGATTAATATGTCTCTATTTCCTAATTTTAAAAAATATAATTGAAAGCACTTTATGCATAACTGAATTCAAAAAAGGCTAAGAAATATTAAATTACCAGAAAATATGCATTCTTAAAACTATTAAAGTAGAAATTCTTAATCAATGTAAAGATACAAAAAAGTGCAAATCCATATTTATACATGAGATGAAGAAAAATGGTAATATTTAATTTTCTAAAATAGAAAATTATTCAACCTTTGAATGGATGGTTAAAAATAGTTATCATTTAAAATCGTATTGTAAAATAATAAGCCATAACAGGAAGGGTACAGTAAGACTAGTATAATAAAATTAAAATACATGGCAGAATGATATTAGTCTCTTTCAATAAAACTTCTCATGCTTAAAAATGTAGTACCGTAATTTATAACTCAAGGTCAAACTTTTAGTAATTTGCACTAAGTTACAAATGTGGTGAGTATGACTCACATACAGTATGAAGAGCATGGAATTAAAAAGTTCTAAGAAGAGATGCTCAATTTTAAAATGATGACACAGGCAAATTTCCTAGAGGGCTTGGTACCAATAGCTTGCAGCATTTGGAAATTACATAGCTCTTCAAGATCGAATACCTCCAGCCTGTGATTAGAGGTCAGCAGACCATGGAGGGAGAATGGGAGAAAAATTAATTCTGCAAACTCTTCTGACCTCCTTCGACCAGCCTGATTGCCCCCTCTTCATATGACTGTGGCCCTAACAGGGAAAGTAATTCTTTCCTCATAAGTCCTAACTTCTCAGCTTTGTTTCAAGTTCCTTGAAAGCGGGGCTCTGCCCTTTACCTCCTAGTATCTACCCCTGCCTGGCAGCTGCCCCCATACGATGCCCAGCCTGTGTTCTGGTGTGTTTTTGTTTTTCTTCTGTATCCACCACACCCACCTACGACCTGGGGTACCACCTCCATTGGTCTCACTGATTCTAAGTGTGGTTTTCTGTAAAGTGGGCGTAACCCCTTACCCACAGGGTTTTTCAGATGAAAGTAAATGTTATTGTTACATTCAATTGCCATGTTTACTCCTATTTATTCATTTTCACGCTATCTGACCATGTACCATTTCCCAGGAGTGAGTTGAACTATGTCTATATATCCTCTTTTAATCCTCACAATTCTGTTATTTTTAGAAGATTAAATAAATAAGGACTCAGAGAAGTTAAACAGTTTCAGCAAAATCATACAATTAAGGCCAAAATAGGACTCGAAATTCAGAGCCAGTCTGTCTGCAAAACTGTTGTACACTTCACTCCACAACATTAGAGTAGTTCAACACAGATCGTGAACGTCAAAGCAGGTTGATTTGAGCAATTACATACGTACTTCTAGTAATGACAAGTCAGAACTAAATGCAGTGAAGAGTTTTCAGTGGTCTGCATTGTTGCTCAATAGCATTTTGTAGTTTAGAGTTTCTGTAGTCCAGAATTCTCTGAAGCATGCCTGCGATCCATGGAAAATATATCATCTTTGCACCTAAATTGTGGTATTATTTCTATGCTGTATTTATAAAGAAAACCTTCCCACTCTGCATGTATTTATATCAACAAAGCTTTATTGGATGCCACACTGGGCTGTGGAGAAAAGACGACGGACAAAACATTATTCCTACCCTCATGGGTTTACCCTCAGTGGGGAAGTCAGAAAGGAAGTTCTATAAAATGAAATTGAGAGATAGGCAAGGGTGAGATCAGCCAGTGCCTCTAAGGAGGCATGGAACTTAGGGTTTTATTTAAATATATGTTAATTATAAAATTTACATTTAAGTCTATGCTCAGAGTTGGCCCAAATAACTTATAGTATCTTAGATAATTTGACTACCTTACCATAATGTAATTCATAATATTTGCAAAGTCCAAAACAAATGATGCAATGTGATTTCATTGTTGATAAATCAAATATAATCAACTTCACATAAAACTTCTGAAGTGACTTACAGAGAAAGAACCCTATCTAGAAGATAAAACAGTGATTTATATTTTTAACTAGTTAATTTGTTGTTAATTTAAATTTAAAATGAGAGAGATATATAATGAGCAAGTCTGTAGAATAATTTTTATATTACTATTTCAAATGAAGTGAAAAATCAACAATTTTACTTTCTGCATATCGTGGCCTGTTAATTCTGTTGCTCAATCACATTACCTGGGCACTAGGTTTAAGAACAATGACTGCATATGTCAACAGCTTTCTCCTCCTTAGGTTTATGAAAATCAAAGGACTTTGATAAATTAGGAGTGTAATAAAGGACATACTTACTGGAATAAAAATTAAAACAATATTGGAAATAAATATGCTGCTTGTGAGATTAATTGATNCTAATTTAGACTTAATGAAGGCAGCAGAATGGTTAGTACAACACAGCTGAATAAAAATAATGATAATGACAACTAATCCTTATTTCATGTTTGCTATGTGCATGCAATCTCATGCAAATGTAACGCTAATGACAGTCCCATGGGGAAAATACTATTATTATCCACAGTTTAGTAAGTGGAAAACTGGGGCATAGCTGTGTATGGTACCTAGTGATATTAAATTAGGATTCATACCCAAGACTGCTTCACCCCTAGGCCAAGCTTTAGCCAAAATGCTGTATTTCCTTAAACAATGGGAAAAACTTTTGACGTAATTTTCTTATCCAGCAGGAACAGATTAATATGTCTCTATTTCCTAATTTTAAAAAATATAATTGAAAGCACTTTATGCATAACTGAATTCAAAAAAGGCTAAGAAATATTAAATTACCAGAAAATATGCATTCTTAAAACTATTAAAGTAGAAATTCTTAATCAATGTAAAGATACAAAAAAGTGCAAATCCATATTTATACATGAGATGAAGAAAAATGGTAATATTTAATTTTCTAAAATAGAAAATTATTCAACCTTTGAATGGATGGTTAAAAATAGTTATCATTTAAAATCGTATTGTAAAATAATAAGCCATAACAGGAAGGGTACAGTAAGACTAGTATAATAAAATTAAAATACATGGCAGAATGATATTAGTCTCTTTCAATAAAACTTCTCATGCTTAAAAATGTAGTACCGTAATTTATAACTCAAGGTCAAACTTTTAGTAATTTGCACTAAGTTACAAATGTGGTGAGTATGACTCACATACAGTATGAAGAGCATGGAATTAAAAAGTTCTAAGAAGAGATGCTCAATTTTAAAATGATGACACAGGCAAATTTCCTAGATGGCTTGGTACCAATAGCTTGCAGCATTTGGAAATTACATAGCTCTTCAAGATCGAATACCTCCAGCCTGTGATTAGAGGTCAGCAGACCATGGAGGGAGAATGGGAGAAAAATTAATTCTGCAAACTCTTCTGACCTCCTTCGACCAGCCTGATTGCCCCCTCTTCATATGACTGTGGCCCTAACAGGGAAAGTAATTCTTTCCTCATAAGTCCTAACTTCTCAGCTTTGTTTCAAGTTCCTTGAAAGCGGGGCTCTGCCCTTTACCTCCTAGTATCTACCCCTGCCTGGCAGCTGCCCCCATACGATGCCCAGCCTGTGTTCTGGTGTGTTTTTGTTTTTCTTCTGTATCCACCACACCCACCTACGACCTGGGGTACCACCTCCATTGGTCTCACTGATTCTAAGTGTGGTTTTCTGTAAAGTGGGCGTAACCCCTTACCCACAGGGTTTTTCAGATGAAAGTAAATGTTATTGTTACATTCAATTGCCATGTTTACTCCTATTTATTCATTTTCACGCTATCTGACCATGTACCATTTCCCAGGAGTGAGTTGAACTATGTCTATATATCCTCTTTTAATCCTCACAATTCTGTTATTTTTAGAAGATTAAATAAATAAGGACTCAGAGAAGTTAAACAGTTTCAGCAAAATCATACAATTAAGGCCAAAATAGGACTCGAAATTCAGAGCCAGTCTGTCTGCAAAACTGTTGTACACTTCACTCCACAACATTAGAGTAGTTCAACACAGATCGTGAACGTCAAAGCAGGTTGATTTGAGCAATTACATACGTACTTCTAGTAATGACAAGTCAGAACTAAATGCAGTGAAGAGTTTTCAGTGGTCTGCATTGTTGCTCAATAGCATTTTGTAGTTTAGAGTTTCTGTAGTCCAGAATTCTCTGAAGCATGCCTGCGATCCATGGAAAATATATCATCTTTGCACCTACATTGTGGTATTCTTTCTATGCTGTATTTATAAAGAAAACCTTCCCACTCTGCATGTATTTATATCAACAAAGCTTTATTGGATGCCACACTGGGCTGTGGAGAAAAGACGACGGACAAAACATTATTCCTACCCTCATGGGTTTACCCTCAGTGGGGAAGTCAGAAAGGAAGTTCTATAAAATGAAATTGAGAGATAGGCAAGGGTGAGATCAGCCAGTGCCTCTAAGGAGGCATGGAACTTAGGGTTTTATTTAAATATATGTTAATTATAAAATTTACATTTAAGTCTATGCTCAGAGTTGGCCCAAATAACTTATAGTATCTTAGATAATTTGACTACCTTACCATAATGTAATTCATAATATTTGCAAAGTCCAAAACAAATGATGCAATGTGATTTCATTGTTGATAAATCAAATATAATCAACTTCACATAAAACTTCTGAAGTGACTTACAGAGAAAGAACCCTATCTAGAAGATAAAACAGTGATTTATATTTTTAACTAGTTAATTTGTTGTTAATTTAAATTTAAAATGAGAGAGATATATAATGAGCAAGTCTGTAGAATAATTTTTATATTACTATTTCAAATGAAGTGAAAAATCAACAATTTTACTTTCTGCATATCGTGGCCTGTTAATTCTGTTGCTCAATCACATTACCTGGGCACTAGGTTTAAGAACAATGACTGCATATGTCAACAGCTTTCTCCTCCTTAGGTTAATGAAAATCAAAGGACTTTGATAAATTAGGAGTGTGATAAAGGACATACTTACTGGAATAAAAATTAAAACAATATTGGAAATAAATATGCTGCTTGTGAGATTAATTGACATAGTCTGTAATTCTTCTAGCATTGCCATTTTTGGTGGTGATGGTGAGGGTGATGGTGGCGGTGATGGTGGTAAAGATAATGTGATGCTGGTGGTGGTTATGGTAATGGTGGTGATGGTGATGGTGGTGATTTGTCTAGGTAATTGATAGAGACAATTTTTTCTTATGGGTTTTTTTTTTATTATTTTGGCTTTTAAGTATATAATTTTATGAACCAGAAAACTGATGCATATGGTTAAGCATCTGTTACATTGTCAGAACCAAAGAATATTTTAAACAACTGTGTATATATTAAGTGAATCTGGCCCCCTCTCTTTGACCTTCTACTTTCCTGCAGATATTTCTCTTCATCTCATTCTACTGATTTGAATTATCCCAACTAAATATCCTCTGAGATTAAATAACACAATCCATTTCTTTCTTCCTCTGTATCCCATAACCCAGCCTAGTGCCTGGTGTATAATAAGAATTAATATTCATTCAACAAATATTCATTAAGTGCTAATATGTTACTCAGCTCTGTATGCTCTGGGAACAAAAACAAATACAAATTCTACTCTGTGGGCTCAAAGAATTTATAAAAAAGACATACATATAAATACATAGTTATGGGCCGGCCGGGTGGCGCACTACTACAGTGTGCCGCTTGGGCGGCGCTCCCACCGAGGGTTCGGATCCCACATACAGACCGGTTCCTGCTCACTGGCTGAGCGAGGTACGGGCGCAGCGCCGAGGGTTGCGATCCCGTTGCCGGTCCCGGTCCGGTACGGGCGCGACACTGAGGGTTGCGATCCGTTGCCAGACACGAAAAAAGACAAAAAGGAAAAAAAATTAAAATAAAATAAATAAATAAATAAATACATAGTTATAACGTAAAGTGACAAATTTTATATTAGAGAAAATATGAGACACACTAAGAACATTGAAGAGAGAATGACTAGCTTTTCCTCGAGGTGCTGAGGACATAAAGTTTTTCAGATATGTCATTTTATCTGGGTCTTGAAGAATAAGTAGGAATGAACTGGTTCAGAGAAGGGGAGGACATGTCAGGTAGATAAAACATTTCCTAATTAGTTTGTCCTTTTAGAAAATATTTACTCAATAGCTATCAAATTCCAGGTGTCATGCTAGGTTTCACAAGGGCCTTTTTCCTCTGAGAATTTGAAGTCTCATCATAAGACACAGGCACATGAGATTTTTGTTCAGCTGCTGTTGTCAATGACCTGATGTTGGCTTAAACACATCTGGGCTTATTTGGCCATCAAAAGTGTAATTCAGAAGCTGGTACTTGCTGCCGTGGGTTCAGCGACTTGAAAGGATCAGGACCAAGGTACTTCAACTCTCTGCCTTTCCCTCATGGTCCCAAAATGGTTGCTGCATCTCTGGTCATCCTTGACCCATGCTTGAGTTGAAGATAGTGCACAGAAGAATAAGCATTAAATGTAAAATGGTGTCCGTCTGCCATGAGAGTCCCATTTAAAAACTTTTCCATAATCTCCGCCCAACCAATGAGATATTCATTAGTGTTTTGTTGGCTAATATACTCCATGTAGGAGTCCGTTTAGTTTTTAAGTTGCACGTTACTTCACCAAGTTATATATGGTTTCTGTGATTAATGAGGTTTTTTGAGACGGGATATCATATAGGCAACTAGCAATTTCTGACATGTGGTTTAACTGTAAGAAACATTTTATGGCATTTGAGGAAACAGGACATGCTTTGGGCTTGTCAAAGTCATTGGAAAGATTTTAGTCTCTAATTCACTTTCTCATTCATGTCTATTAGAGTTTATTTCTTCCTGAGTCTCAGTTTTTGTTTCAATAACTGTAAAAAGAACATATATAACCTCAACGTAAATGGAATAAAAAGGCTAGCATCCTCTATACCCCATTATAGAAACACCATGCTGCAGAAACGTTCACGTGTGCATGCACAAACTGTGTTGATAGAAGATGACTGAGAAGTGAGATAAATGGAAGGCTGAAGCCAGGGAAAGAAAGGGCAAAGTCCGTGTTTGCTGGCTTTTATCTTATTTTAAGCTTCTATATCCTTTTTCCTACTGGCTTTCTCTATATGAAGGAACAGAACACAACTAAAGTTGTGTATTTTTGTTGCCCTCTTCCTTCTAGGTTGTTCCCATGTCCATCAATTCCAACTTAATTGCCGGTCACAATTTTTCATTCTTAAGTAGTTTCACATAAACACAACTCCTAGATGAGTTGAGTCCAGAGAGCTGAACACACGGAGGTTCCTGGAGGGCGGCGCGCCTGGGGAGGGCATGGAAGCTCAGAGCTCCTTTCCCCATACCTCGCCCTATGCAGCTCTTCACCTGCATCCTTTGTGATGTCCTTTCTAATAAATGGGAAAATGTAAAAAAAATTAAAAAGTCTGCTGTGGCTGCAGTGTGCTCTCTAAGCTCTTCCCCTCCATTCAATCTCTTTCCGTCTGCCCTCCTCCTCTCTCTCTCCCCACTCCCACCTTCCCGCCACCTCTCTCCCTCCCACTCTGCATCTTTTTCTCCATCTCTCCATCCCTCTCACATACATACTTATAATTTCAACGTCTCACCAGGACAAGGTGCACATACATTTAACTATCCAAATGCCCACTCCCCACTAACCCCACACCATTAAATGAGTAAAGTGTCATGATTCAGCTGCCCACTTCTGATTTCAAGAGAAATAAAACCTGTCTCACTTACTTTTGGGTTGGGTTTTTCCCCTGAGGGAATTTATGAGAAACAACTTAGAATGTTTATTTTAACATCCATTACATCCTTTGTGTGATTACATGGACCGTTCCTTGAGCACTGGGGTGGGGTAGGAGCCTAGCTGCCTTTGGGGTCTTCTCTAATGTTACTGCTTGGAAGGAAAGAGTTTTATGTAAGAGAACATGAAAACAATGAAATCAGTTCTTCCAAACTCATATATTATATTGCATTTAAGAAACATGTCATAATGTAAATAATGTTACAGGCTTGTAATACAGTAATTTAAGAAGAAATTATAAAATATAAACCATCCATATACCCATGTTATTGAGGGAGAAAAACCTCTTCTTAGCTGTTATATGTTTCATTTATTGTAAACTCATTAACTTTGTTTTCCTATTACCTCCCCTTCTCTGTTGGCCTTTTAACCATTATTCTTTTCTTTTTTGAAAATTAATTTATAGGTAGTCTTCAGAAAATTGGCAGGGAAATTGTGAATACAGCTTCTCACAAGCACCTGAATATTGCTGGCTGGAATCTGTGTCCAATAGCTAAAGATACACTTGTCATTAGCTGTGATTTAAGAACTATCAGTGTCTAATCAATTCAGCCTCTAACATTCAGAGAAAGATGCCATCTAAAGAAAATGCTTAGCCATGATTAAGACCTCCTTGTTTGAGAGGTACTCTTCTCACTAGGGTAGTGAGTACCTCCTGTAAATAGTGACAAAGTGTTGGCATATTCTAACAGAGTTTTTCCACCCGGTACAATGAAACCTTTTAACAGAGAAAAAGAATCTTTGAGTTGCTGGCACATTTATACATGTTTACAGTTTTATCTATTCAAACTTTTTTTTAGATTTGATCAAGGAAGGGACTTGTGTTGAAAAGGCAATATTTACTTAGATGTGAAATTAGAAAGGATAATTAGAATAGCATCTAACATGGTGTGGAAGGGACTGCTTTACCATTTGGTGGGTCCGTGAATTATAAATCTGCATGAGTTTATTAAAAGAAAATTGGTTTTCCAGTCTAAACTTTTGAGGGTTGACCTCATGTGGAATATATGTTATTCTACCAGATAGTCATTACATCATTCAGAATACTGGGCCATATGGGCCCAAATGTGACCCACCTAACACCTCATGTTTCCTAGGAAGAGGTGGCTGCAGTCTTGAAACCTCAGTCAGCTAGCTACCATGGGGACTGTACGTATAAGGTCATGTTAGGACGCACATTCTCTCCTAATAGCTCGCACAGCTGTAGCAATTCTACCTGGACTCCTAAGCTGGGCTGGGCCATTTATATCACTGGAGAAATTTTTTGTGCTTCTGGCCTGTCTTAGTCCATTTGAACTGCTAAAACAGAAAATCACAGACTGGTCATTTGTGAAGAAAAAAAATTTACTGGCCTACAGTTCCAAAGGCTGTGATGCCCGAGATTAAGATGCTGGCATCTAGCAAGGGCTTTCTCGCTGTGTCATCACATGGCAGAAGGGCAGAGAGTGCCTCCTTCTTGATGCCTTTGTTAATGGCATTAATCCATCCATGAGGATTGAACCCTCATGACCTAAACACCTCCCATGATGCCCCACCTCCCAACACTCTCTCACTGGAGATTGAATTTCCAACACTTGCATTTTTTTGGGGGGGGGACACATTCAAACCACAGCATTGCCTAAAACTTAAACTGAAGAAGTTCTGAACTGACACTACATTCTTTGTTTCCCTGAGCCTCACCCTTGATAGAGTCTTTGCTCCAATATTAAGCTACTTCTGTCTATAGTTCAAAGGGTATAGATTGGGTATCTGAATTCAGGATTTCTTGGGTATAATCATTACAGGTTGTCAACCTGAGGAAATAAGCTAATTGTTTGTGAGCCATATTTCCAAAACCTACCCAACATTTGACATCACAGTATGGAGAGACCATGAACCGGGAAACATCCAACCTTAGGCTTTTAACTAGTTATGGCTAGTTAACTTGGGTTTCTGGTGATTTTAGTAGATGCCACTTTACTTACTCTCCCCATCCCTTACCATGTCAAAAGGGAGGGTTAAGCTTCCAAAACAGCTAGCTATGACACTAACATGCCAGGTGCATGCGTGAACACACACACACACACGCTTCTAAAGTATTTATTGTATTATCCTATGTAATGTTATATTCATTCATTTAATAATGCAGGTGCTTGATTAAAACCAATTTACAGTTAGGGAAACCAAACTTAAGTAACTTGTCTAAATTCACACCAATAATAAAAGGTGGGGCAAGAATCCGAACCCTTGGATTCAAATTGAAGGATTTAGGTGGAGTACCTATTTCAAATTTGGAATGTCATGATTTATTCCAGACAGGTGGGCAAAATGCTTATAGTACAAATTTTCTAAAGTAAAGAATGGTGATTTTATAGTTTAAATGTATATGTGATTTTTTTTAAGTTTATCAAGTTTCTTTCACTCCAGACTTTTGATTGTCTTAAAGTTTATCTGTTGTCAGTGGTGGCAACAAATTGCAAGAGTTAAATTTCATATATACATCACATCAGTCAGGCATTTAGCATCCTTAGGGGATTTACTCATGATGACCGCAAAAGGAAGAATTTGAGGCTTTCTTTGAGTACTTATTTGGCATTCCTTGGAAGTTAGTTCTGATTACAAAAACATACTCTTTCCCTCTTTAACTTATAAAACTCGATAGTCTTAAAAAGGTGTCCTCGAGGTACCTAAGTTTTCTAGAAATAAAGGAATAATGTGTGAAAATAAGGAGCACGATTTAAATCTCTCATTCATAAACTCCAATTCGTTTTTAAGGAGCACGTGTGGATTTTAGTGTAGTGTCCTGGGAAAGCAATCTACAAGAGTTGATATTTGTGTGACATTTTTCATTAAACCTGAAATACAAAGAATTACCTTGATTTGCTTGATAACAATCTTTGAACTACTTTCAAAATACCCAATTGCACATATCCATATCCTTGTTTTTCCTTTTTCTTTTTTTCTTTGTATTTTGCAAGCATCTAAATGCCCACTTTTCTACTAACTCCATGCACTTTTATTAACGTAAGAATGTCTGTTCATAACTGCTGCTACCTCGCAGAATTTCAGTTCTTGGTGCTCCAGGCACCTCTGAGGCATGGCAGCTGATCAGCTAGTTTTTTTTAGCACCTTTCCCAAAGACACTGGGCAATCATCTCTCATTGCCTTTGTTCTCAGCTGAACATTTCCAGCTTAGTTGTTAATGTTGCAATTGCTTGGTGTATCTAGAATAAGCCTGAGTGGTTCTTCCAGAAATTTGTAGAGCTACCTATACCACAAGTCCACTTGGCAAAGAGCATGAAGCCCATCTGAACAGTAAGCAGAATCACCGATGCACTGGCAGCCTCCACAGAGCCATCTGAACTTTAATGTGCAAATAACCTGGGACCCGATTAAAATGCAGATTCTCACTCAGCCGCAGGGACTGGAATTCTGCATTTTTGACAAGTTCTCAAGTGCAGCTGATCTTTCTAGTCAGAGGAAATCACTTTGGGTAGCAAACCCTCCACTAACGTTATGTGTCTATGGGAGCAAATCACCACCACAAATCCAAGCCAAACAAAATTCCTTCTCTGCTTTCTTACTCATCTTTACATGACTTTAGGATGACCTCGTTATTTGTTTTGTTCATTCCCTCCCTAGATACTGAATAGGATAAGGACTGGCGGGATAGTGTTCTTGTTTATGGAGTCAGGCTACAGATGTACCGCAGCAGATGAGATGGGAATTTAATCAAAAGTTAAATGTTGCAATGTAACGCATATGTGTGTGCTTTAAGGAACTATAACATTTTTCTGTATTTTCTAAGGAAGCTATTACAGCGAGATTTCTCCATGAATATTTTATTTACTCATATATTCATTTGGGGGTATTTTCTCCCTTTGTTTTCTCTGGTTACAAACATTGTATAATTTCACTGTTTAAAATTAGGAAATTACTGTATTGAGTAGGTAGTACTGCTTAGGAGTCAAATTCAGGGAGGAATGTAAGTTTTAGATTGAAGGCGAAGAAACAAAGTGGACCAGCAGGAGAATGATGCTCTCTGAGTCAAACTCTGCTTCCTGGGCTCCTCCACAGCGCTGCACAGCTGTCAAAGGCTCACACAGCAGCTTCACATGCAGCCAACAGCCTCCTCTCCAGGAGTCACACCTCCTTCCTAAAGCCCGGTTCCTGGAAAGACCCGGCCTGTTGTCTCCACTTCCCCATCTCTCCTAATAACCAGAAACGTTGCCATTCTTCCTTCAGCCATGAGCAAAGCCTTCCTGCAAACCCCACACTTCTGTCCCTCCCCAGCGGTGCGACTCGTCTGAATCTCCACAATGAACACGCCCTAGATTCCAGTCTCAGACCTCATTGTAAGAGAAAAAAACAAAAACAAAAACAAAACACTCCTGACACTTCTACTCAGAGAAAATCTCTGCTATTCTGGTCTATTTGCTTAGTAACTATGTTTCGTGTGTGTGTGTGTGTGTGTGTGTGTGTGTGTATCTATTCTGACTTTTAATGCAGCATTATATATTCATCATTTTTCCTGAGT
>NW_007734696.1:58321-61984 GCF_000696425.1 Galeopterus variegatus | reverse complement strand
TCTGGTCTATTTGCTTAGTAACTATGTTTCGTGTGTGTGTGTGTGTGTGTGTGTGTGTGTGTGTGTGTGTGTGTGTATCTATTCTGACTTTTAATGCAGCATTATATATTCATCATTTTTCCTGAGATTGAAAAAAGCTTGTAAAACAACAGTTTTAATGACTGTAGTATTTCATCATAATGCCTTACTATGATTTACCTAATCACTTCACTAATAGTCACATGTATTTTGTAACTGAAAGTCCTCCCCTCAGCCCCATGAATGAATCAATGAATTGTCTTCCCATCCAGGGGTGCTCAGAGAGGGATCTGCAGTGGAGCCCCTTTCAGTGGGCAGTGTGGGCTCCACTCACTGAATGGGTAGCCCTGGGTTGGGGTCTGTTCAACCAGAAGGAGGGCTTCCATTTTCAATCACATACAATGCCTTGTAGATTAGCAGCGGTTTGGTTTATACGTGGATTTTTGTTGTTGTTGTTGTTATTGTTGTTTGGCTTAAATTTCTGAGTCTTTCTTAATGACAACTTATTCTAAAGAAGGAAAACTACTGGTTAAAAATATTTTAAGTTGTTTAATAAATATTGGAAAACTGCTCTCCAGAAATCTGCACTGATTTATGCTCACTGCAGTTCTTCCTATTACAATTTGAAGTATTATGATGGATTTTATTCTTTGCTCATTTGCTAGGGGGGAAAGTTTTTCCTGTTTAATTTACAGCTCTTGATTACCAGGGAGGTTGCACATTTTCATGTTTACTAATCATTTGTAATTACACTATTATGAATTTTCTATTCTGCCCTTCACCCTGAAGCATTCACATATTATGGGGTTTATAAAAACTGGCAATTTTCTTATCTAATTTTCTTGAAAAATCACAGTTCTTTCACTTTAAGATTTTCTTAAATCAATCATTTTGAGAAGTATATCTGATTTGGTAGACTTATGTTAATAAGACCTATATAATTCTTACAGTATTCTGAGAATTCACATTGATGCAAAAATTCTGCCTGGTTATGTAACTCAATTTATCCTTTTTCATTTGAGATAGACATAAGGCGTGAAAATAAGGGGCAAACAAATTTATCTCATTTGCTAGAAAGAACTGTTTGTCATTTCAAACCCTTTGACAACTTAAATTGTATGTAGTCAATTGTCAGGGCAGTACGAAATGCTGCGTAATGAATGACATCTCTGTTTATTGCATTTAATCTCTATCTTTCTTTCTTTGTTTCCCGTCATTTCAAACCCTTTGACAACTTAAATTGTATGTAGTCAATTGTCAGGGCAGTACGAAATACTGCGTAATGAATGACATCTCTGTTTATTGCATTTAATCTCTATCTTTCTTTCTTTGTTTCCCATTTAAACATCATACCAAATCACATGTTTTATCTGGATGGAAGTAATACCAGCATTTTTTAATGGAGTTTGAGTATTCACTCATTTCCCCTCTGCAGAACAATCATTAAACATATGTTCCAGGTGTTTATTTGGGGTTTGCTTTGTTCCATCCCCTGGCTAAGAGCAGGTATCAGTGGGGACCTAGAGACCCTGCCGTCCTGGGGGACAGATGTCCACAGAGACATCATGACTGCATGAGGATGGAGAAAGTATAAAGCACTAGGAGTGAGTTTACCAAGGGCATCGATTAATTAAGAGAAGCAAGGAGAGTTCTCCTGAGTACTTGATATAATAATGAAAACTGAGAATAAAAGAAGTTCAGCAAAAGCGTGAGTGGAGCAAGCTCAGGGAGTGACAACAGCCAATGGGAGCAAATTGAAATGAGATTATTTAGAAGCCTGCAACCTATGCAGTGTAGGGTGTTAAACGTTATTCTAATTGCAGTAGAACGTCATCCAGAGTGTTTAAATAGGAAGCCCTCAGTCAGGACTTTATTCTTTTAAGACAGACTGTAGTGTGAGCAGTGAATTCTAGGAATGGACTGATTAAAAAACTAGTTAGAGAACAATGGTAAGGCTACAAGATGTGTTTTCACTGAGATGCTGGCTGGAGAAAATTGAACAGACCTACAATGTGTTTAGAAGGTATAACTGTCATAATTTAGTGGTAGATAAAATAATTTTATATTATCACTTTTCTTAACAGCACCACAAACTTGAATGAACATATCAGTCAATATAAGAAAATGTCACCCCCCATTTTTTAATGGGCTTATTTGTCTTTTTACTGTTAAGTTGTTTGAGTTCCTTATGCATTCTGGATATTAATCTTTTGTTGGATGCGTAGTTTGCAAATAATTTCTCCCATTCTGTAGGATGTTTTTTTGCTCTGTCAATTGTTTCTTTTGCTGTGAGAAGCTTTTTAGTTTAATATAATCCCATTTGTTTACTTTTCCTTTTGTTTTCTGTGCTTTGGGGGTCATATTAAGAAAGTCTTTGGCCAGTCTTACTTCCTGAAGTGTTTCTTCTATGTTTTCTCTTAGAAGTTTTATAGTTTCAGGTCTTATATTTGAGTCTTTAATCCATTTTGAGTTGATTTTGATATATGGCAAGTGGTCTGGGTCTAGTTTCATACAAGTAGATGTCCAGTTTCCCCACACCATTTATTGAAGAGGCAGTCTCTTCTCCAATGTGTTCTTGGTGCTCTTGTCAAAGATGAGTTGGCTGTAGGTTTGTGAGTTGATTTCTGGTTTCTCTATTCTGTTCTATTGGTTCGAGTGTCTCTATTCTTTATACCAATACCATGCGGGTTTTGTTACTATAGCTTTGTACTATAGTTTGTTGTCAGGTGGTGTTACACCTCTGGCTTTATTGCTCTGGATTGCTTTGATTCTTCAGAGTCTTTAGGAACTCAAGCAACTTAACAGCAAAGAAACAGATAGCCCTGTTAAAAAATGAGCAAAGGAGCAGAATAGGCATTTCTCAAAGGAGAATTCAGAAATGCCCAATGGATTCATGAAAAACTGCTCAGCATCACTTAGCATCAGGGAAATGTAAATCAAAACCACATTTAGATATCATCTCACCCCAGTTAGACTGGCTGTTATAAAAAAGACAGAGAATAACAAATGCTGGCAAGGATGTGGAGAAAAGGGAAATCTTCTATACTGTCGGGGGATTGTAAATTAGTGCAGCCATCATGGAAAATGGTATGAAGCTTCCTCAAACTACTACAGATAGAACTGCCATATGATCCAGCAATTCCACTGCTGGGTATATACCCAAAGGAATGGAAATCATCATGTCAAGGTGATACCTGTGTTCCATGTTTATCGCAACTCTATTTACAATAGCCAAGAGTTGGAACCAAACTAAATGTCCATTGTTTGACAATTGGATAAAGAAAATGTGGTATATTTACACAATGGAATACTGCTCTTCTATAAAAAAGAATGAAATACTACCATTTGCAGCAACATGGATGAACTTAGAGAAAATCATGTTAAGTGAAATAAGCCAGGCACNGGTTTTTTTTTGTATTATCATAAGAAAAAATTAAATACAAAGACCATAGAAAAAAGGAAAGAGTAAAGTTAGAATTAACTACAATTTTAAAATATTGGTAAATTAGGAGTACATTAAGAGATTTAAGCCACAAATGTGTAAGAGAAGTACTTTTTAAAAGGTACTGAGAATGGGAATTGATAGCCATCCTTGGTACTAAGGGAGTTCCTTTCTGTGCTAAAAGATAAAATAAAAAGGTAGGA
>NW_007734696.1:44881-57959 GCF_000696425.1 Galeopterus variegatus | reverse complement strand
AGCCATCCTTGGTACTAAGGGAGTTCCTTTCTGTGCTAAAAGATAAAATAAAAAGGTAGGAGGCAGAGACTTCTAAGAAGACCTTACAGTCAAGTCAGTTTCCAGATTCTTGCTCCTGGCTTTGTGTCATTTCATCTCATTTCAGATCGTTATCTGAGATGTGGAAGTAAGTTCGCAAGAGGAGCTCGAAGTCTGAAGGGAACGGAGCAGGCTGAGGTGCAAACTTTGATGCTTATTGAACGGGGACTAGCCAGAATGTAGTAGCTTTCTTTTTAGCAAAGATTCAGCAACACCAAAAGTTTAAATTGACCAGGATACTAAGAGTCAAAGCAATCCAAGTCTTCCCAGGGAAAAAGCTGCCGGCCTGGCTGGGACAGCTTTGCACAGGCCATGCTCTTGAGCAAAATTTCAAAATCTGCATACTTTAAAATAAGTTGTAATTAGTCTTTGTCCTGTTGGAAAAAAAAAAAAAAAGAAAGAAAAAACAGAAACAATACCGGTTAATTGAACCTAAGTGACCTGTTTTACTTAGAAATCGATTTATATAAGTTTTGTTAATTTTAGAAAAATGCATAATTATTTAAACAAAAGGCTCTCATTAAAACTTCTTCAAATAATAAAATGATTGATTTTATTGTCAAGACCTATCTGGCATTTTCTGAAAAGAAATAGAATATTAATATTTCTTATTAATAAATCACTGGCAAAAGTTTTTTGGATTTAAAAATGTATATTTTCTGGTTGTACTTTACTAATTTAACCCTATTTTACTTATGCTAAAGGGTCATGTTACTTGCTTGGCCTTTCCTTATCCCAAAATGTGTATAGACATATTCAGGCAGAAAAGTTGTAAATGTCTTCACTCTGCCTGTGTATGGGGGACAAATATAAGTAATAGAGGATTGACATTATTAAGTACCCACCACCCTCCTCCCCACTTTAAAGCAACCAGTTTTCCAGAATTAATATAAAGAAAGGCTCTGCCACCCGTGGACATGGATACGTAAGCCTGGGTTCTCCAGGTAGAAACTCGTTCTAATGCATGCTGGTGGAAGGGAGATTGACTGCAAGGCTATGGTTTTGCACAAACATGCTGGAAAGACTGAAAGTCAGGCTTACAAAAGACAGTGACCAGCTCTGAAGAGCATGCTGAGGAGGGCTGCCGAGTGGACTGAAGCTCATTGCTCCCTGCACTGACACATTCACTGTGCACCGTCCTGGAGTAGAGAGGTTTGGACAGGTCAGGATCAGAGCCCAACCCTAGCCAGGTGAGCAAACAGCTTCACCGACAACTCCACCAGGGCTGAAGGGCAGAGAGTAATGTCCTAACATAGATCGGAGAGGTTTGGACAGGTCAGGATCAGAGCCCAACCCTAGCCAGGTGAGCAAACAGCTTCACCAACAACTCCACCAGGGCTGAAGGGCAGAGAGTAATGTCCTAACATAGATCGACGCTGCTCACCCAGAAGGGGAGGGATGCCACCCAACACACCGAAGCACAGCGGTGCCCACCATAAGGGGATTCTGAGTTCAGCGACACATGGTTTCTGAAACTAAATTCTATCTCTAATTTAAGAATACAGTTCATAAACTTCTGGTGGTGAACTTAATGATTTTAATTGCGGAATCATTTATTTTAACCCACATAATACCCCACAATGAAATACTATGTGATATAAGCTTAAACATTTAACTAACTAAAATTAATTTTATTTAGGGATGTGCAATACTTCAGCAAAACCAGATTTTTAGAACCACCGATATGAAATTTCACCTAATCCTGTTAGCCATATTGATGGGAGGTAGGGAAAGGATATTCTTAAGTGTCTCTCTCTACAGAACTTTATGGCAGAATTTAATCATCTAGAAACTCAAAAATGCACTTGCTGTCAATTTTTCTAATTTACTCATCCATGTGGCTTTGACTGTGGACCAAAGCACTTATATAAGTTATGGCCTAAATCTTCTTCACAAAACTGGAAATATAATGCAAATGAAAACTTTGATTGGACACAGGAGAAGGACATTATTTAGTTGCCCCAAACAGCTTACCTTTCCATATATATAGTTTGATACACCAAACACTTTAGGCTTTGTGATGTATGAATGATCTCATAGGTTTAATTCTCTGAATTTTATAAATGAGAAGACTGAATTCCTCTGGAGAGGTAAATGACGTGCAGACATCACTCAGCTAGTCACCGCCAGAATCAATCCCAAACCTGGCTGACAGGAAGGTCCATGCTGAAATTACCTCCAAATGTGCCTCGCTAAACTATAGCAGTGTGTGCTCATCTCTGTCACCACGGAAATCACACTATTGATTTGTAACTCTTGGACAAGCCACATGCTTTCACAATGGAGAAGGCAGGGTGTGCCTCGGGCTGCTCCAAGCATCCCTGGGGGCCTGCAAGCACTAAGACCATACTCTCAGCACACTTCTCACATGTTGGTCACTTTCCATCCTCCTTCCCCAGGCGTGTGCTGGGGGAGAGTGACCTGGAACACAGGCAGCACATTCCATTCATTTTTTATTCCATATTGAAATAAGCCCAGGGCCCGGCTCACAGAAGACATCAGCCTTTTTTAGAGTGTGAGTGCACTAATATCCACATGCTTGGCATTCTAAAATATCCCTGGGGGTTCAGAACTAGAGTTTCAAGACATTTTTAGACCAGGGGTGAATGAATGTGACTGAAAAACTTTGTCTCAATCGTAAAACTGTTACAGTCTCTTGAGGCCTCCCAGGGTAAGAGAAATGAGCAACGTGCTGTGGAGATATGTATGCAGTGCTGTCTGTCCAGCCTCAGGAGGTGTGTGCATACCCTCTGTCACTCGGAACCAGCCTAGGGACAACTCACGGAGACAACCACTTCTCTCCAGGTGACAGTGGAAAGAACTCTGGCATTGTTAGTACTGAGCTGCACACTGGGGGTTTCCTGATGCACACATAGACTCTTAACTTAAGGACATCAAGGTACTGTCCGAAAAAATCATTTACTATGGAAAGCTGCCCTTTAATTATTATCAAATGCAGTGTATAGCATGTTTAAGAGTGGAAACCATTGAGCCATATCACATCAGTTTAGTTTCTGCTCTGTCACTTATCGACTGGGTTGGCCTTGGGCTGATTACTTAACTCTATTATGTTAAGGTTCGTTGTAAAACAGGTACAATAACAGCCCCTTCCTCACAGGACTATTTTGAAGATTAAACAAGCATTTACATTTAATGCAATGCCTGTCTTATAGTAAGCTCTCAATAGTTCTTGCTATTATTAATTTTCCAGCATCCCGATGAAATACAAAAATATTAAGCTGGGCATTGTTTCTGACATCAAAGAGCTTACCGTTTAGGGAGAGTATACATATTTAATCTTCACAATAAACCTCCTGGGTATATGTCATTACCCTGTTTTATACAAAAGGAAACAGTCTTAGAGATAATGCATCCCGTTGAAGTATTCGTCCCTTTCATATAAACACACTCACCCTGAATCTCTTCAGGACCAATGGAGCAGAATGTCTATTTTTGAAGTAATTAAGCAATTGATTTGCAAAGTTGGTGCAGATGTGGATAGGAGCGGGGAATTGATTGGCATACAACCAGTAAGAATTTCTTCAGGGCTCATGTGCAAAGCAGCTGCTTGTTGATGGAGGAGAGTGAAAAATAAAAGATATGGCTTCGATCTCAAGGAGGTTATAAGTTGTGTAACAACGTAAGACAGTGTATGTGTGGGAAAATAATGGATCTACAATGTAACTGTTTCAAGAGGAAACAGAACTGAACTTGTTTCTGAATAAGATTTTAGCTGAAGGACCTGGAATTTTCATTTATACCATTGCCTGTTCTAAGCTATAATGTTTCTCCTCCCTTATATTCAGTGAATTATATACTTAAAAAGCAACATAGACTTAATAATTTGGGCTAAAATTTAGTAAATGTCCACCTTGTAACAGGTACTGAGATAAGCACTTTTAATCCAGCAGTCTCTGTAGGCACCATTGTTACCATTTTACAGACAAAGAAGTGAAAGCTTGAAGAGTTTTAACAAGCACATCTAATTCATTAATTTAACATTAATTTGTGATAATTATTTTCATAAAAAATTTTAGACCCTGAGATTAAATTTGTAAGCACATTTAGTTTTGAATTTTTTCTATCACATTGAGTTTTATGAACCACATAATTGAGTTTTATAAATCACATGTGACCTTAACTGTTTTGACCAAATTATCTCAGATACCTAGTTTAGCCCACGTATACAGCCAGTTTTATTTTGTTTTTAGACATCACAATGTTTGCTGGGGTGTAGGGGAGAAATTCTCACTGGCTGTACAATGGGTATTCAGTCTCATCCCCCACTCTTTTCGTAGAGTAGGGATTAGAACCTAAATTTGTCTAACTTGCACACTAAACTACTATACTCTGTTTTCTCCACTGGTTTCTGTAAGAATTCAGATCACTGTGCGAATTACAATAAAGCTCCTCAGGAAGAAAGGTAATGGGATGGGTTGTAAAAATATGAATGCCAGCACACGTACATCATGTTTTGACCGTGGTGTTTCGGTTCCTGATGAAAGAGCTTAACTGATAACATATGGTGTTTCTTATCAAGTGCCACCATTTCAGGCCATGTGCTGGGCCTACAGGACACCTGCAAGAAAAAAAGAAATTACAAACAAAAACAATATCCATTAACCTCTTTGCTCAGAGTCATTATTGCCAATCAGTTGCTAGGTTGTTTTTCATTTTGCTTTGCATTTTGGCAACTAGGTTAATTCTGCTGTAAACACAAATGGCTTGTTGGATGAAGCCTACTGCTGAGCTTCTCCGTCTGTCAGGCCGTTCAACTGGTCATCAGAATAAAAAGATGGCAGCATTTATAATTTCTTTGTCTCCTCTGAGTGTTCTCAAGTTACGAAACAAAAACAAAAACAAAAACAAAACAGGGGCTGGAGGTGGGGTGCATTATTTGCTCCTCATCATACTTGCATTTTAGAATGCAAATATCACGAGAATAATTAAAATGTCTCACAGGACAACATGGGAATAGGGCCTTGAGCATTTCACGTGCACGGCGTGTCCATCAGTCCAGTGCCACCACGAGTAAATCCTGAAAGGAAAGAATAGATGGACCTCTTTATAAAAAATGAGAAAATATTATTCTGACCATTTGTAGTAGATTTATCTATGTGCAATTATTTAGAATTTTTTTTTTCTAAAAAACAAGCAAGTAGATTAGGTTTCCAAATAAACCTTACCTTATATGTTTGAGACTGAACATACTAGATGGGATTTGGGGCATCAGGTGTGCTAAGTACCCAGAGCACTAGAGGTGGAAAAGGGGAAGGGAGGGGAATGGGAAGGAAGACTAATGAATAATTGGTCCACAGACACAAAGAATGATTGCGTATTGTAATGATGAATAAGCTGACTATACTGATCTAACCACCACACACTATACACAATTATTGAAAATCAATGTTGGACCTACATGTATGTATAATAAATCATCTAAAACAAAAAAAAGTGATGCATATTTTTGAAAAATGAGTGTGAATGGCTATGTAAATAAGAAATAACTTTCTTTTTTCAATGCATTTTTGTCTGTGGGCTTTATAATATTTCCTGTGGATTTTGACAAAATAATTTCCTCTCTTGAAACTTGTCCATTCTAGAGTTTGCACAAGGAGAGATATGCATCTATAAGATGCATTATGCACACTGGGGCCGAGTATAGAAGGACTCTTAGGCCTGGATAGAATGAGAAAATCTATCTGTTCTTGAAGTCCCTTGGAGAGAGATTGTTATGAACCAAGTGTCTGTGTGCCCCTAAAATACATGTGATAAAGACTTACTCCCTACCAATATGATGTGTTTGAAGATGGAGCTTCCAGGAGGTAATTAGGGTTAGATGAGGTCATTAGGGTCCTGCCCTCAGGATAGAATTAATGTCCTTATAAGAACAGACAACAGAGAGCTCCACTTCTCTCTCTGCACACACCATGGAATGGCTGTTAGGTCGCTGAGACAAAGGGATTAAAGGACTCCGAGACAAATGTTTTTATGCAAGAGAGTTTACTCCAGTGAACCTGGAGGGGAAACTGAAAGATCAGTGTTCTGCCCCCATACAGACTAGCAGAGGTTTTATAGGGTTTGTTTTGGAAGGGGCTGGGAAATATTCTGAGCACTCAGCATTCTGTAACTGCTTTGTAGTTTTCCTCTTTTGTACAAGATGTTCTTATTGGAATGCAGTAGCCTTGAGGGAAAGAGAAGGCATAAGAGGACAGGGTGAGGAAGTAGTCAGCATGGCTGTGCTCATGCTAAGCTCTTTGTGAGGACTAATAAAGGTCATGTGAGATCACAGCAAGAAGGTGGCTGTCTGCAAGCCAGGAAGCAGGATCTCACTAGTAACCCCACATGCTGACATCTTGATCTTGGACTTTCAGCCTCCAGAACTGTGAGAAATAAATTTCTGTTGTTTAAGCTGCCCAGTCCATGATATGTTGTTATAGTGGCCCAAGCTGACTGGGCCACTATAACACAGAGGCTGTTCTCAGCTCAGCATGTGGCTGAGGTTGTAAACCTCTGACTAAACCACAAAATCCACCAGTAACCTTGCATCTTAATGGGAATGTTCTTGTATTTTCACTGATCTGAGGTCACATTGGGGAGGCAGGACTCCAGAAGCAGGAGATGATGGAGAATAAAAGAAACCACCTCCCCTTGTCTGAAGCTCCTGAGCAGGGATGGTGGTGAGTTCTGAGGCCTTCAGTGGCCCTTGCAAGGAAGAAACTGCCCTTGGCTCTCCAACTGTCAGCTTGCAGTGGCCTTTGTGCATGTTAGTGAAGATCTTCCCTTCTGGGAGTGGCCAGAACTTCAGTTTCCAAGAGCAGCAATGCTGTGTGGCTGTATACCAAGCCATCCATCCATCCATTCACTCAATAGGTATCTACTTAGCACCTGGCATCTATTTGTCAGGTCCTATCTTACATGCTGTAGAAGACAATGGTGGATGAGATGGAAATACAAAAATCAACACAACACAGAATTCAGTAAAAATGAAGTACAAAATTGGGTGAAAGGAGCACAGAAAAGATTCTAGGGGATCACTCAGAAGTGACATCTAATGCAGACTGCTATCTGAGTTGAGACCCCAAGGAAAAGGGGTCTTAGCCAGCCCCT
Source organism: Galeopterus variegatus (assembly GCF_000696425.1). Taxonomy (NCBI): domain Eukaryota; kingdom Metazoa; phylum Chordata; class Mammalia; order Dermoptera; family Cynocephalidae; genus Galeopterus; species Galeopterus variegatus. The sequence continues at coordinate 50,771 of NW_007734696.1, read as the reverse complement.
TGTGGAGATGAATGCTGGTCTTGGCCATGATGGTGCTATCTGGGTAAGAGCAGAGTGAGGCATTTAGGAGACTCAGTGGTTGCAACACAGACTTTGAGTTGTGCAGAGGATCCTCGTACCCTGAAGGAGCTGGATGTAATTTCTGGATTTCTGTCTGCGATTCCATCCCTTATAGATGGGTACTATTGACTGCTCCCTGGAAGTCTTGTTCACTCACAACCTCACACCTTCATGCCTCAGTCTGGCTGCTGCCTTCACCTAGTGGTGTCCTTTCTGTTCATCCTTCCTGGTCTAAGGTGATGGTTATCTCCTTGGAATCTATGTGTAGTCCTATGAAAAATAATCCTTCTTTTCATGAAACTCCTGTATCACCTCATATGCTCATCCTGGTTAGTATTTATTCCATGGCTAATCGTTGACTTATCTGTTTCCCTGGCTGACACTAGACTCTGTCTGACTAGATGCCAGAACTCCTCGGACATAGGGACCACAGCCTTCTCACCCACAGGTCCCCAGAGACCCATATGTAGTCGGTTCTCAGTGATTTGAACTGCCTCTTCTTGAGACAAAGCTTATGTGTGACACCTACTTTCAACCCCCCTCACCTGTAAAGCCCATTGTCCTGCAATGCATCCCCCAAGTTTTAACCTCAGTACATCAGTCTCACCAGATTAGGGCACTTTAGTTTGATATGGGTTCATGCAGATACCAACATTTATTGGATATGGCTTCCACTTGAAATCCTCTTGGAGTAGGTTTTTTATATATAGCAAAATAATAGCTCATTAGCCAACACAAACTAAGGAAATGTCAAGGGCATCGTAAGGGTATTCTACTTCTTCTTAGATATTATTTGTGCATTTCAACAGAGATCTTATTAAATGTCTTTATTTTCTTAATGTGTTTGTCTGTGTGTGCTACTATAACAAAATTCCACAAACTGGGTGGCTTACAAAGAACAGAAATCTGTTTCTCACAGTTCTAGAGGCTGGGAAGTCCAAGATCAAGGTGCTGGCAGATTAGGAGTCTGGTGAGGGCCCCACTTTCTGGTTCATAGATAGCACTTTCTTGCCGCATCCTCACATGGTGGAAGAGCCAGAAGAGCTCTCTGGGGCCTCTTTTATAAGTCAGCTGATCCCACTCTTGAGGGCTTTATCCTTATGACCTAATCATCTCCTAAAGGTCTCACCTCCTAACACCATCACCATGGGGGTTAAGATTTCAACATTTGAATTTTGGAGTGACAAACATTCAGACCATAGTACTTAATCACTAAGAGACTCTAATGGTAGAAACATTGAACTAGTGGAAAAGATAAAGAAGCGAGGCTTTTAAAACGAATATCCAAGATGCATTTGAATTTTGGAGTGACAAACATTCAGACCATAGTACTTAATCACTAAGAGACTCTAATGATAGAAACATTGAACTAGTGGAAAAGATAAAGAAGCGAGGCTTTTAAAACGAATATCCAAGATGTCATTTTATTTACTTGTTTTGTTATGTTAAAAGATGTAATGTAAGGCAACAAAGTTCTAAAACTTCTCAGTTGATAAATTACTCAGGATTGTAGTATTTTAGATGGAATCTGTAGTTGGAACAGGCTCAATAAGCAATGGGATTGTCCCAGGGCTTCATGGCAAAATGGGATAACTTATACTCAGTGAACCTTGCACCACTTGGAGCAATCTGGTAGAAATCCAGTATGACTTCTCACCTCATGTTTTATGACATATGATGGTAATTGACATAAGTAAAATCTTCCAAAGATTTTTTCAAACATGTTTGCTTTGCTCTGGTTGGGTTGTGCATTCTGAGGACTCCAGACAGAAACCTCTCCCTGTTACAGCTCCTATTAAAATGCATGTCATTGTTCCTGAGGCTGGAACATTGTAGATTAGTGATAACATTTTCCAACTGTGTAGTTCAGTGCCAATCCACAGAACAATAAGCTTTAATAAACCTAGTGCGACACATCCATTTGGTTTTGATCTGCAGGTGCATCTAGACATAACACCACTTTTATTCTCTTCCTGTTTCCTTCTTTTCTTATGAATAACCAAATTATGTTTGACTACAGGAAACTTCTTGGAACAAAGAATTGTTGTGAACTTCAATATCCTGCTCCTCACATTCACCCTCATCCAAAAATCTTCCTCTTAAAGAAAAAAATAGGAATGGAATAATGTCTGTCTCTTAGATTTGAAGGTACCTGGAATTCAATTCATTCCCAGACTCAAACTGGGCCTTGTACATGATAGCAATAGGTTATGAAAATCTTGTTACCATTAAGTCATGCTTGAATTTTTCAATCTTTATCTCAGTACTGATTCTGAATGTAGGACACACTTTTAAACAATGTCTTCTTCAGTTTCGGGTGAGAATTTCAGGTAAGAAAGTAAGATTTAGTGGTTAAATATCCTGAATATTATTTCCTTCAAGACATGAATCTATAATAGAACTATAAGAGTCACCTAGATATTCCGTTTTTCAATAGATAAAAGCCAAATCAATTATTCTTTGTAGATAGTATATTATTTAGAGAACACAGATTTCTCAATACAATCAGATTTTGAAGTTTAAAAGTGAAAAATGAAAAAATTCAGAAATAAAACAACAACCAAATATTAGTGAAAATCTTAAAAACATCAAGAAACATGAATATGAGTGTGGAATAATTACTACCCCTTTCTTTCTTTTAATACCTTATGACATCAGGCCAAAGTATTGTTTTATAACAAGGTTATAAGTGGATAGCTTTGCTTTATGAAGTCATTAACCATTCATGAAAGAAAGAAAGTTAGAAGGCGCTCTTCTTCACCAAGCATTGGGGAAATTTTTCACAAGAGAGAAAGAAAAAAACGTAAAAAGGAAGGAAGGAAGGAAGGAAGGAAGGAAGGAAGGAAGGAAGGAAGGAAGGAAGGAAGGAAGGAAGGAAGGAAGAAAGAAAGAAAGAAAGAGAAAGAAAGAGAAAAAGAAAGAGAAAAAGAATAGAGCGAGTTGGGAGGGAAGGAGGGAAGAAGGGGAAAAAGGAAGGAAAGAAAGAATAAAAGAAGGAAGGAAAAAGGAAAAGAAGGAAGGAAGAAAGGAGCACATGTATTTTGTACATGATTTTTACAAATTTTAGTAGAACACAGATATCTGAAGTTGATGTTTGATACTTTATCAGATATAACTATAGATGTGCTGGGCGCTTTTCCTAGACTGGCAGATCGACTAGGTGGAACCCTCTCTATTTGGGCTGAGGCTATGGCTGAGCCAACAAATCCTAGTTCCTTTTGCTACAGCCCATTACTATCAATTACATCCTTAAGACTGTCGGGCTTGCAAACACTGGCCGACAAACACTGGCTTGTCATCCTAAGACCACTTAGCTGCAAGGATCTACAGGAAAGGGGGAAACCTGGTTCAACACTTGGAGGAGGGTTGTGTGCAAATTTATAATAACAAGAATGATAGTAGTAATACACAGAATGTTTTGTTTGCTTGGCCTTTAACAAAACGTGCAGACTTTTCTTCTGGTTTCTAGTCTTTGAAGGAACTGACCTTCAACTGAAGAGAGAAACAATACGAGGAGAGTTCACTGTCCCATGTCCGACCCCCACACCTGTTACTTGTATAATGTGTGTAACAACTTTGTTATACCAGTAGGATCCCGTTCTCTCAGAGGAAGAAAATTAGCCTGAAATGCTAGGTGGTTTATTGAGGTCATATGTGAGGACGGACCTGTGACTCTTTTCTCTTTTCACATCACTGCCTCATATGTGAGGACGGACCTGTGACTCTTTTCACATCACTGCCTCTGGGAACAGACGGCTTTCTCCAGTCACGGTGGCAGTAATCTCAAAGGGAAAGAAGACAATGCCTTTGACAGATTGCAATGAACAGTCAATGTATACTCGAAGCATTTCACTTATAGGTATATTAACGCCTTAGACTTCATATTACTCTTCTATGGTTAAAAATACATCCTTAATGGAGGAATATTTAATTTAGGATAAGCCTTAACAAAAGGCTTTCCTTTTTTTTTTCTTTTTTTTTCAGATAATGGATTGGATACCCGCTGCTCCGTGGATGTGTGTTTAATGAAAGCCACATGCAAACAGTGGTGTTGAAAATGAAACAATCTAAGCAAGTGTTTTTTAACTAGTAGAATATAAGAAGGTCAGAGAATCATAGAATATAATATTGAATGTGGTGGTGGCTTAATTTGATACCATTAATAAATCTATGATCTACTGTTACTAAATATAAAAGATAAATTGTGACAATGAGAGGTAGAAATTAAGCAAAAGTTTAAAAAGATACAATTTTTACAATAGCTTTTTAATTGGTTTTATTGCTAAATTCATAGAATCATTAAAGATCAAGAGAAGTTACTGGATTTTCTCAGTAATAATTTATAATATTTATGGAGAAAATTATGACCTATTGATAATCACAAATTTGGAGATTTAAAAACATCTTGAAACATAATTTCCATGAATAATAAGGACCTGTTTTATGGTACAGATTTTATTGTCCAACATAATTGAACAAATAGCCTAATAAATCATATATGTAAAAAACTACACTAAACATTATATCCACTTTGGACAGAGTTTAATTTTAATAATTATTGATAAGTACATAATTTAATAGATTTTTGTCATAAGTGTCAAACCTTGGATTGTATGCTAGATCTTTTATTTCTTAGTTGTCTGATCTCGGGTAGTTCACTTGAATTTACTGGGCTTAGGTTTGCTTATCTATGCAATGGATAGATTAATACCTAGCTATCTAGCTCTTTGTGTGGCTTTAAGGATTACATGTGCTAATAAAAATCAATTGTACAGCAACCAACACATTCATGAAAATTAAAAGAAACACTTGTATCTTCTTGTGGCTAAGAGTTTCAACTTTAAAATATTCAGCAGTCACTGTCTTAGATGCTGTAACTGACTTTTAAAAAGGGGAACGTCTACTTTCATAAAGTTTATGATATCATAGAGGAAATAAGACTATATATGTGTGAGTGCATGTACACACACATACCATGTTCTAATGTATGAGATGACTACCATAAGATAATTACATGAACGTATTATAGACTTCAGTGTTGCTGCAATGTAGACTTTAGGATTTAAAAGTTCCTTGTTATTAAAATGCGAGATATTAACTCAGTCAACAACTATGTATCGAGGGACGCTATAAACCATACACCATTTTCACTGCCATTTTCAGACTAAAGAAACAAAGGCTCTGCTGTCTTGGAATTTACATCCTTGGGAGGGAAGAAGGAAGAAGTTCCTGAGTAAATATATATGCAGTGGGTCACGGTGGGGTGAGTGCTGTGTAGAAACACAATAGCTGAGCATGGTGCTGGCAGAGGAAGGGGAAAAGGGCTGGTGACATTTTACATCATATGGCGAGAAAAAAAAATCCCTAAAAAGGTGGCATTTAAGCAGAACTGAAGGAGGAGAGGAGTGAGCTACAAGAACATGGGGAAGAGCCTTCCAGGCAGCAGGAACAGCCAGTGCCAGGAGCTGAGGACGGGGAGTGCTTGGCAAGAAGGAAACAAGGGGAGGGAGCACTACCGCCGGTGAGAGGGTGGCCTGAGGGTGCCATTTTTACTTTTCTATGGTGGGTGCTTGTTGAAGATTGTGAGGTTTTTACTCTAAGTAAGATGGGAAGATAACAGGAGGCTCTGAGTGGACGTGCAAGAGGACCTTCTGTCTGTCGTGTTGATTGTAGCACACAAGGGGACACGAGAGCAATCTGTTGATTAATTCAGGTGAGAGATGGTGGGGGCTCAGGCCACGGAACAGTGGAGGTGGTGAGACCTGGCCTGCAGCTGAGTGTCTTGAATAGGACTGGCAGAACTGGCTGCTGTGCTGGTTTCACTGATTTC
>NW_007734696.1:42071-43942 GCF_000696425.1 Galeopterus variegatus | reverse complement strand
TTCAGGTGAGAGATGGTGGTGGCTCAGGCCACGGAACAGTGGAGGTGGTGAGACCTGGCCCGCAGCTGAGTGTCTTGAATAGGACTGGCAGAACTGGCTGCTGTGCTGGTTTCACTGATTTCGTTGTGTTCCAGAGTGAGAGAGGAACAAAAGTTGACCCATGGTTTTTGGCTTGCCCAGCTGGCAAGAGAAACTTGCTCTGTACCAAGCTGGAGAAGACTGTGAGTAGAAGCAGAGTTGAGGGAAGTTCAGGGGTCAGGGTTTGGGGACGCTGAGTCTCATATCCAGAGAGGTGGGGCAGGCAGTTGGGTACACTTGTCTGAATTTCAGGGGAGAAGTCCAGGCTGGGGTTCTAAACTTGAGAGTCATTAGCATACGGATGAGACTGGAAAAGGTTACCTGGGAAGTGAGGGTAGAGAAAAAAGAGATCCACGGACTGAGTTCTTGAGAAATGAGGACAGAGAAAAGCAAAGCAGCAAAGGGTATTGAAAAGGAGCAGCCATTGGGCCATATAAGAACTAAGAGGCAACGCTGACTGGAAGGCAAGTGGGGAAAGTGTTTCAGGAGGAGTGGTCAACTGTGCCAGGCGCTGCTTTAGCTCAGACAAGGATGCAGAAGCTTCTCCTTAGATTTAGCAAAACATGGATGATAGACAGTCTCAACAAGAGCAGTTTCAGAGCAGTGCTGGAGGTGAAAACTTGAAAGAAAAATAGAGAAGAAGAAACAGCGACAGAGAATAAAATACTTATTTCAAAGATTTTCACTGTGAGGAAGGGTAACCCCATGGACCTGTGACAGCACAAGCATTTGTAGTGGAGTTTTTGTTTCATTTTTAAGATGTATGGCATGACAGCACATATTGTTACAGTGACAGGAATGACAACAGTAGAAAAGGAAACAATGATGTGGGATTTTTTGCACTGTGGATAGTGTGTCTACAGGTAGGAGCACAACAGTGAGTGACAGGAAAGGAGGCGGAGTGTGTGACTCAGTATGCAGGCAAGCTGTGAGACATGACAGCTCTGGAACTTCTCTTCTGAATGATTGCATTTTGTCAGTGAAATAGGCAGCAAGGTTGCCAGCTAAAGTGAGTGGCAAAGAAGGATGTGCTAGTAATTTGGGGAGAGTGTGACTTTGAGAGGACTAGGGAAATGTTCACTGCCAGCACTAAAAGCACACTTGCACTCACCATAATATAAATATATATAAAATAGATTAGATGGATTGATGATTGGATAGATGAATGGATGGATCGATGGGTGAATGTGTGAAGGATGGTTGATTGGGTGTGTAGATGAATAGATGGATTGATAGGTGCATGGATGGATGAATGGGTGGATGATTGAATGGATGGATGGATAAACCCATGGTTGTTTAACTGTGTGGATGGGTGGGTGAAAGGTTAAATGGATTGATCATTAGATGAATGGATAGTTGGATCGATGGATGGGTTATGGGTAGATGGATAACCATGTTTCCTAGTACACAGTATCCTAGCAATGAGAACATAGTATTTCATTAAACTTCCAATAATTATTTCTCAGATTCCCCTGAGTGTTTTATACAAACCATTATTCCTTGTTCCTACCAGAGTATTTAATTTTGATCCTTCTTCTGCTCTTACTCTCCATGGTCTTCTGCTGGGATCCAATATCTGGGAGGCCATCGTGAAAGATCATGTCAGGAGGATCATGGAAGATCACCTCCTCACAATGCCAGCACTTTATACTGCATCTAGTGCTCTGTTCTGCCTAATTCTGTGGTGCTGCTGAAGCTATACCTTGCAGATACCCCAGTAGGCCACATTTATACTATGTTCTCCAGAGGTCTCTGGGCCTCGAACTACTGGAATTAAAATGATTCCTTGACTG
>NW_007734696.1:2001-42018 GCF_000696425.1 Galeopterus variegatus | reverse complement strand
GTTAAATGGATTGATGATTGGATCGATGAATGGATGGATCGATGGGTGAATGTGTGAAGGATGGTTGGTTGGGTGTGTAGATGAATAGATGGATTGATAGGTGCATGGATGGATGAATGGGTGGATGATTGAATGGATGGATGGATGGATAAACCCATGGTTGTTTAACTGTGTGGATGGGTGGGTGAAAGGTTAAATGGATTGATGATTAGATGAATGGATAGTTGGATGGATGGATTGATAGATGGATGGGTTATGGGTAGATGGATAACCATGTTTCCTAGTACACAGTATCCTAGCAATGAGAACATAGTATTTCATTAAACTTCCAATAATTATTTCTCAGATTCCCCTGAGTGTTTTATACAAACCATTATTCCTTGCTCCTACCAGAGTATTTAATTTTGATCCTTCTTCTGCTCTTACTCTCCATGGTCTTCTGCTGGGATCCAATATCTGGGAGGCCATCATGAAAGATCATGTCAGGAGGATCATGGAAGATCACCTCCTCACAATGCCAGCACTTTCTACTGCATCTAGTGCTCTGTTCTGCCTAATTCTGTGGTGCTGCTGAAGCTATACCTTGCAGATACCCCAGTAGGCCACATTTATACTATACTCTCCAGAGGTCTCTGGGCCTCGAACTACTGGAATTAAAATTCCTTGACTGAGGAAGAGAGAATCCTGAGATCTGTAGGACTTAAAGTAGTGCTTCCTCAGGCTCCTGATTTATTTGGAGACTTTTTTCAAACAGTCCGGAACTCATTGAAGCTGTGAGAAGCCAGAATACCAGTTAAACAGTCAAAATAAAATTAAAGCATTTACTTATTAGTTGAGTCTCTTAAGCGACAATACTCTATTTAATTTTTTCTCCTTACCCTTTCTCTCTTGACCTGTACTCTCCAGAGCATCCCATCTGCCCATCTGCTCTGTTTTAACTTCTACTTTTCCATTCCAAAGTCACCTACCGGAAGTGGTTATGCTGTCCAGCACCGCTATTTCTCATTTAATTCTTTTATGTTTGGGTTTATTAAACTCTTCCTGCCTCAAAGGCACAGAATCCCTCGGAGACTTTTTGTATTCTGCATGTAAGCATTAGGGACTGGCTTGGCAGAGGCGGGTTCTCATGTGGAGGGGAAATGGGGGATGGGTGTTGGGAGAGCCATGAGTGTGGGCCACGAAAGCGTGCCAGAGGCAAACTGATGGAGACTGTAGTCACCACTGACATCGTGCACGTCTAGGTGGTTATGCAGATGAAGTTCTTACGTGGTCACTCAGCTCTTTCAGTGTGACTTGGACCTNTGTGAGACATGACAGCTCTGGAACTTCTCTTCTGAATGATTGCATTTGTCAGTGAAATAGGCAGCAAGGTTGCCAGCTAAAGTGAGTGGCAAAGAAGGATGTGCTAGTAACTTGGGGAGAGTGGGACTTTGAGAGGACTAGGGAAATGTTCACTGCCAGCACTAAAAGCACACTTGCATTCACCGTAATATGAATATATATAAAATAGATTAGATGGATTGATGATTGGATAGATGAATGGATGGATCGATGGGTGAATGTGTGAAGGATGGTTGATTGGGTGTGTAGATGAATAGATGGATTGATAGGTGCATGGATGGATGAATGGGTGGATGATTGAATGGATGGATGGATAAACCCATGGTTGTTTAACTGTGTGGATGGGTGGGTGAAAGGTTAAATGGATTGATGATTAGATGAATGGATAGTTGGATGGATGGATTGATAGATGGATGGGTTATGGGTAGATGGATAACCATGTTTCCTAGTACACAGTATCCTTTTGTCAGTGAAATAGGCAGCAAGGTTGCCAGCTAAAGTGAGTGGCAAAGAAGGATGTGCTAGTAATTTGGGGAGAGTGTGACTTTGAGAGGACTAGGGAAATGTTCACTGCCAGCACTAAAAGCACACTTGCACTCACCATAATATAAATATATATAAAATAGATTAGATGGATTGATGATTGGATAGATGAATGGATGGATCGATGGGTGAATGTGTGAAGGATGGTTGATTGGGTGTGTAGATGAATAGATGGATTGATAGGTGCATGGATGGATGAATGGGTGGATGATTGAATGGATGGATGGATAAACCCATGGTTGTTTAACTGTGTGGATGGGTGGGTGAAAGGTTAAATGGATTGATGATTAGATGAATGGATAGTTGGATGGATGGATTGATAGATGGATGGGTTATGGGTAGATGGATAACCATGTTTCCTAGTACACAGTATCCTAGCAATGAGAACATAGTATTTCATTAAACTTCCAATAATTATTTCTCAGATTCCCCTGAGTGTTTTATACAAACCATTATTCCTTGCTCCTACCAGAGTATTTAATTTTGATCCTTCTTCTGCTCTTACTCTCCATGGTCTTCTGCTGGGATCCAATATCTGGGAGGCCATCGTGAAAGATCATGTCAGGAGGATCATGGAAGATCACCTCCTCACAATGCCAGCACTTTCTACTGCATCTAGTGCTCTGTTCTGCCTAATTCTGTGGTGCTGCTGAAGCTATACCTTGCAGATACCCCAGTAGGCCACATTTATACTATACTCTCCAGAGGTCTCTGGGCCTCGAACTACTGGAATTAAAATGATTCCTTGACTGAGGAAGAGGGAATCCTGAGATCTGTGGGACTTAAAGTAGTGCTGCCTCGGGCTCCTGATTTATTTGGAGACTGTATTCAAACAGTCCGGAACTCATTGAAGCTGTGAGAATCCAGAATACCAGTTAAACAGTCAAAATAAAATTAAAGCATTTACTTATTAGCTGAGTCTCTTAAGCGACAATACTCTATTTCATTTTTTCTCCTTACCCTTTCTCTCTTGACCTGTACTCTCTAGAGCATCTCATCTGCCCATCTGCTCTGTTTTAACTTCTACTTTTCCATTCCAAAGTCACCTACCGGAAGTGGTTATGCTGTCGAGCACCGCTATTTCTCATTTAATTCTTTTATGTTTGGGTTTATTAAACTCTTCCTGCCTCAAGGGCACAGAATCCCTCAGAGACTTTTTGTATTCTGCATGTAAGCATTAGGGACTGGCTTGGCAGAGGTGGGTTCTCATGTGGAGGGGAAAGGGGGGATGGGTGTTGGGAGAGCCATGAGTGTGGGCCATGAAAGCGTGCCAGAGGCAAACTGATGGAGACTTCTAGTCACCACTGACACCGTGCACGTCTAGGTTGTTATGCAGTTGAAGTTCTTACGTGGTCACTCAGCTCTTTCAGTGTGACTTGGACCTCCCTCAGAAACCATGAGGATGGGCCAGGAGACAGCCTGAGTGTTTTCTGTGCTGGATCAGCCCTGTGTGCTAAAACACTCTTTTCCTGGAATCATTTTCATCTCAAAACCTTCCTCAGGCTGTTTCATTTATCATTTCACCCTCAGGACTATTCAGTCCCCGGGTAGACCAAGGCTTACCTCAAATGCAGAGACAATGACATTATCTGTGCCCTACAATTATCAGAACTGAGCTTCTCCAAACTAAACTGTGAAGCCTCATTGTAAAACAAAAAACGAACCAAACAAAAACAAAACAACAACAACAAAAAACCTTTAAATTCAAGTAATACTTATTTCTTATCTGCAAACTGGAGACAGGGGAAGACTTCATGGATTCTGCATTCAAACAACCCAACTCTACTAGTAACACTAAAGGAGCAGAGATTCTTAAAATTCGTTTTAAAGCCCAGTGCCATGTTTATCAAACACTAGACACTTAAAATTTTAAAGAACTAAATTTTCTGGTTTCTATGATTATGGTGTTATTCTTTTGTTTAATGAAGCAATTAACATCATAGGATATGAGCGTAGAAAAATGCAACCCTTCTGATAAGGCACTAGTTTTTTCATTTTAGAGGATCAATGAAAAAGCAAATTGTTTTGACTCATTATAGGTTCTGTTACTATAGTGCCCTATACAATTTCTAGATTATGAGTATTTCTATTATCTGCTGTGTTTGTGTGCTAAATTAATTCTGTATATTTTTATATGTCCATCTTTTTAGAAAGAGTTGGAATTACATATGTAAAATATATACAGAGACAGAGAGACACACTTTAGAACAAAATATTTAGTGGTCTCTGATTCTCTTTTGAATGTTGATGACTGTTTTATAGAAATACCTAAATACATTTAAATGTGTTAATTCGCTATTGTACTTTGGTTTTTGTTTTTGTTGAGATTCTTGCATAGGGGGAGGGGATGGTAGAATTATCTCCTTTAAGTTGCTAAGACTGAGATGACAAGTGATGGAAAAGTAAAACTGTCATGCTAGCAAGTGTGTGTGTGTGTGTGTGTCCTTCAGCTGTAACCCTCTAGATGACCTGAGTAGGTAGAAAATAGATATTCATGAGGAATTTATTGTAACGTGTCTCTGGAGCTTTAACCCATCAAATAATTCAGTAAGAAATTCAAATTTAAGTAACTTTTACCAAAAAAGAAATCCCTAGACAATTATAATTATAATTTTAATCAAATTTACAAGTATATGCACAGGTAAACTTTTTATTTTGCCTGTTCATACTGTGCTGCTTTACATGTAAGACCATCATGCAACAAAAGCCCAGTTTCACTCTGAATAGATCTGAACAGGGGCACATCTGTTTAGTTTAAACCTTCTCTGAGAAACCGCCATCTCGTGGCAGCCTGTCATGATAGCATTCTTGCCTGGTGACACTTTCCTAGGGCGTTACCACTTTCTCCTTTTTAACTTATCTGATTATGACACAGAACAGACAAGCAAATGGATAGTGGCATATATTTCCCCCAAAATAAAAATGTGATTTATCTGGGCTCTGAGCAACCATGCACTGTGTGCTAAAGTAGAAACGAAAAAAGAGTAACTAAAAATGTGATGAGTTATTTGCATAAGCTTTAAGCATTTTGTGTTTTATTATTATCTTTAGAGAAATACTATTCACAATAATATGTGAAAATGGCCCTATCTAGAAGATTAAAATCAGAAATTTATGAGCAGCATAATGTATATTAAGTATGTTACATCCTTTAGGTGGAATTTTAAAATATAATCAACAACTCTGTTGATGAATCAGGAAAAAAATGTTTAAAACATGATTAAATAATGAGTTGTTCTTATTTCACACAAAATTATGGTTTGCCTTTGGTTTCCTCTCTACACTACCTGACCTCACTTGTTTTATAGTGGTGTGCCCTGAAATACTACGTATCCTTAACTCGTACAACAGAGCTCCCCTGACATGAACACAAAATGAATTTGGGGGTAGATTCTTATAATCAACAAATATATCCTCCTATAATTAGGAATATCTTTACACACATCTTAATATTTTCAAGGAGTTATGAGTACTACAGGATAACTTTATGAGTAGAATGTGCAAATAGCTACTAGAGAAAAAAAAGGAAGAAGCTATATTAGTAATTCATCCCACACACTGGAAATTGAGTGGTGGGGAATTATAGCTAATGCTATGCCTGCTCACTATGAATGAGAATCCAGTCTGAACTAATGTCCCTTTGAAGTGAGTGAGTTACTAGAGTACCATGAGGGCTTCTTTTGTCTTGAGCATCTAGCCCAGTGACTTGGATTTTGGGAACACACAACAGAAACTGACACAGGGCGCTGAAAGGTGCTTACTAGTTATTTCTTAGCACGGCCTCTGAGAATAACCTTCAAGTTACTCAAAAAGCCTTTATTCAATTTTTTTATACATGAATTTCTGAAGTTGAATTGGCATCAAAATGTGTGTTAGCACCCAACCATTAAATGTTCTTAATGCATGTTCTTAATGCCACTGAAAAATGTTCTTAATGCCACTGAAATGTACATTTAGAATGGATAAAATGATGATTTTAATGTTGTGTATATTTTACCACAACAATTAAAAAAAAAAACAAAAAACGTGTGGCAGCATGTACAGGGAAGCTTGATTGAGTACAGTTATGTATGATCTTTTGTTAAATGAGTCCCCTTGGGGTTATAATTTGGGTATGCAGAATTTTACTGGAAATGATTTCTAAAGTGGTTGGACTGGTGTATTAGAGCACACTGGGCCACTAGAAGTCAGTGTATTGAGGGAAATGCATTTTTATTTTCTATGCAGGACTTTTAAGGACCTTTAAATATTCATTATTAATCTCAACAGAGTTATGTGTATTGAATCCAAATTTCTCATTTTCTAGATAAGGAAAAAAAAAAAAGGAGGGCAGTAGAGGTTGAGTGACTTGTCAAAGGGCACACCCAGCATGGGGTTTGAACTGCTGCACCTTGGCACTCCATCAGAAATCCTTCTCACAGTCACTCAGTAGCATGTTACTGCAATAATAAATGTTCAAACATCACAGGTCCTGCCTAGGAGGCCAACTTTTCCTGATGGTTATTAATGAGCAGTTGTGTGGTAGAATGTGTACCTTGCAATCATTAATGAGCAGTTGTGTGGTAGAATGTGTACCTTGCAATCATTTACCAATTGTCCTTCACAGTGATGCTAGGATCTGTGTTAACAGCAAGCCTATTTGTCATGAATTCTTGGCAATGACCTCTCCCCTCCTCCCCCCACCTTGGGGGCAGCTGAATTCACTTTATTGATGGACTTACAGATAGGAGTTTAAATTGCTCTGAAGCAACCGTATTTCTTCAGAATCCCCATCAATTGGTAGGTGAATTTTGAGGTGAAAAGCATGAATGCCCAGAATGTCAGTCAACAGAGAAAGATAAATGTCCAAGAGACAAAAATTTTATTTGTGTTTTTTTTCAGTGTGGAAAGGTGACTTTTATTCACTCACTGAGGCTCCTCTGGGTGGCGCAGCAACCTTACTCCATGCCTTCATGAACCACCTGCTTTTGCAAATGTTCATGGCCTAAGGCAGGGACAGGAACCAGCTGTGTAATCAGATGCACAGTGTTGAAAGTCCAATGCACAAAGCCTGCTGACAGTTCTTTTTCTTTTTTTTTTTTTTTTGGCTATTTATTTTTCCTAATTTAACTTCAACTTCTCAAAGCCCAAATTATTAAAAAGAAAGAAAGAAAGAAACAAACAAACAAACAAAAAGAAAGCCCCTTTTAGACTTGGGGCTTTGTACATAAATTGTTGTACATAAATTTCAAAGTGTTATACATAAATTTCACTTGTCCATAGTTTTATGGAGATATCTATTGAGCAGAAGGAAAGAGTGTCCTCGTGGTATTTTCAAAGACTATCAGCCTGGCAAAAACATTACGACAGTTCAACCATCCCTTAATGGTGACTCAATGGACTGAATTATAACCTCCCTCCAGGCAGAAAGAGTGTTTGATTATCTTTTATCACCTACAGAACCTAGCATTAGAAATTCATAACAATTAAATAGTTGTGTCGCTGAATTCACCATCTGTTGTCACAATGATTAAGAATTAAAAGTGACAGATCTTTGTGAGTGCCAGTGCAGTCAGGAACTGAGCAAGCAGGTTTTAAGTAATAACCCTTAACTTCTTTCTACATTTCTATGATTTTTATATTTTCTTGGTTATTAGTAATAGCAATATTATTTATTTATTTACTAAGAATGTATGAAGGGCAGGAACTAAATTAAGCACGACTATTTCATTTTACAGAATACAAATGAGGCTTCTGTTCATGATAAAACAGTGATGCTGGCTGATGCAAGTTTTACACATTGTTTAGAAATTAAAGAAACAATAAATGTGAAAAACAGAGCACCCCCGAGGTCCTAGACAGGAGCCAAGGGCAGCATCCCCCACCTAGAAGCAGGTAAGAAGCATGCCAAAAATACCACTTCTGCACAGGTGGCCCACCACAGCCATGGCTGCTACAAAAGCAGCTCAACATACCAGCAATAGCCACAGCTACTGTGCAGGTGGCCCACCAGACACTCGACTGTATTGGCATGAGGAGTGACACCAGTGGAGACTGGAAAAGAAGAGGATGTCTCTCTCCTCAAATCCTACTCCAGAGTAATAGAAGAAGGAACTGCCCTACTAGATTACCAGACATCAACAAAGAGATATAGAAATATGGAATCCCCAGAAAATATGACACCACCAAAAGAATTCAGTAATTCTCACATTCCAGAACGTATAGAATGGGAAATCCCTGAAATTACTGAAAAGGACCTTCAAGCAACAATCTTGAGGAAACTTGCTGAGATACGAGAAGACTCAGTTAGACTACCTAATGAAATAAGAAAAAAAATCCAGGATATGAAGGAGGACATGTACAGGGAGATTAATACCATAAAAAGAATGAATCAGATCATATGGAACTGAAAGATTGAAAGATTCACTCAATGAAATTAAAAAACTAACAAACAAAGAAAAAAACTCCGCACCACAACCATTAGCTTCAGCAGCAGGCTAGAACAAGAGAAGAATTTCTGATCTGGAAGATAGTCTTTTTGAAATAACCCAGGCAGAAAAAAAAAAAAAAGGAGAAAAAAAGAATTTTTTAAAAATGAAGAAAATCTAAGCGAGCTAGCAGACAACCTTAAGTGCACAAACATTCAAATCATGAATGTTCAAGAAAGGGAGGAGAAAGGAAAAGGCATGGGAAACCTATTCAATGAAATAATAATGAGAAACTTTCCAGATGCAGGGAGAGACGTGGACCTTCAGATCCAGGAGGCTCAAAGATCCCCAAACAGTTTCAACCCAAAGAGAATCTTACCAAGACATATTATAGTCAAACTGGTAGAGCTCAATGACAGACAGAATCTTAAATGAAGCAAGAGAGAAGTGTCAAGTCACCCGTGAAGGGAACACTTATCAGACTAACAGCAGAATCCTCAAAGAAACTGTACAGGCTAGAAGAAAATGGAATGATATATTCAAAATAACGAAAGAAAAAAATTGTGAATCAAGAATATTACACCCAGCAAGACTATTCTTCAGAAAAAAGGGAAAAAATAATGTATTTTCCAGACAAATAAAAAGTGCTGGAGTTCACTACCACACAATCAACCCTACAAGAAATCCTGAGGGAAGTCCTACGTCTGGAATCTGAAAAACAATAATCAATACCATGCTTACTGATAGAACAAAAATGCAAATGAGAAAGAGAAAGACTGATAGAACAAAAATGCAAATGAGAAAGAGAAAGAAACAATCTTACCACCACAAAAAAACCCATAATGACAATGTAATAATGCCTCTGCTTTATTTCTTATTTCAGTAATTAAGATCGTCTCTCTTTTTCCCTTGATCAATCTAGATGAATGTTTGCAAATTTCATTGATCTTTTTAAAGAATCAACTTTTGCTTTTGTTGTTTTTTAATTCCCTATTTCAAACTCACTATTGTAATTTTTGCTACTTCCTACTTATATTTTCTTTTGGTTTAGTTTGCTCTTCTCTTTCTATTTTTTTAAGGTAGAAGTTTACAGTACTGATTTGAGATTTTTCTTATTTTAAATATATGTTTACAAGTATAAATTTTTCTCTAAGCATTGCATTAAGCCTGCATTCTATAAATTTCAGTAAGTTGGAATTTGATTTTTATCTCAAAGTACTGACTAATTTCCTGTGCTTTTTCTTTTCACTCATTGTTTATTTAGGAGAGTGCTGTTTAATTTCCACACACTTGTTAATTTTCTAAATTTCTTTCTGTATTGTGGTCAGAGAACATATCTACTATGATCTTAGCCTTTTAAATGTACTAAGACTTGTTTTATGCCCCTCAAAAAATAAAAATAAGTAAAAACAATAAATGTGAAAATCATAACAGAAAATTATCTTCTCTACTGGCCCATCATGACTTTCTGCTGACTTTCTGCAGTGTTGCAGAAATCTCGATCAGAGGAGTAAAGAGAGCTTGACAGACACTGGAGGCTGTTTGGAATGGTGGTAGCAGTAGGTGCAGGTTTCCTCAGACTTAATTCTCTGTGTTCGATCCTCTGATCTTTCTTCAACTGATGGCTTTTGTAATTGATTGGCTTTTGTAATGATTCTTGGTTATCTTTTCATATTCAAGAGAGAGAGAGCTAAATTGTTGACCGGTGTCTCTGTGGAGATTGTCGTGTGGACGGCTTCGTCCATTGTGGGAGAATGTGCTGGGTGGCATTGTTAATGTTCCCCTTACTCTCAGAATCTAGGCATTTTCTCTGGCCTGGTGAATTTTCTCAGCAAAGAATTCACTAATATTCTTCCTGGGTGTAAAAAGACTCCCTATGAGAATTCTAAGAGCCAAGTAGAAGGTGGCTTGGAGTCTCCCCTTTGAGGATGTAATGTAAATTTTCTCTTAATCACAGTCTAGTCGTGTCCAGTGCCCCCAAGTCTAATTTGGCATCTCTGGGGAGAAGGCCTCCAGTCTTCTGCTGAGTGTGGGATGGCAGCTCTTCTCCAGATAGGTAGCAGATGGTGTCTGGGGATACAAATTTGTCTTATCCAGTATTCTCACATTGTCAGAGGTCTTCCTCTTCGAGGCCCTGTTTTCACACATTTTCAGACACATCTGAGGCTTCCCACTTGTGAGCCTTTTTGAGATTTTGTGGTTCAAATTGGCTTGCTTCTGGAATTCCCAAATCACCCATTTAGATTTCAACTTTATCAGTTATGCTAAGTCAGTTTCCCTTTTCTGTTAACCTAGTGGCTTCTAAAATGTGTTGCTGTTGATGTGTCTCTTTTTCTCTCTGTCTTTGTGGAGATGAGCTTTTTTTATGCCTTTGAAACATTTTGTATTCAAGTGGTAAGTACATGAGCATGTTCAATATGCCATGTTTAACTGAAAATTGGGCAGGTTTTGGTAAATTCCATTTTCTATATGTTGTATTTGAAATATTTAAGGGACACGGACTAAAGCTGGATTAGAATTCAGAATCATAAACTGAGCTGCAATGTTATTATTCTGCTCTTTAAGCTCTGTTCTCTATATTCTGAGTTACATTCCTCACTTGTTTAGTTGAATTTAGTGATATTCTCCAGACTGAAGTTTGGTTCTCCCCATCATGAAAAAGCTAAACCACTGCTGGCCTATCCCTGAAAGCACATGGCTTGGCAGAAGAGACAGTCACAAGAGCGTGTCTGGTGGCCCATGCACTTAGTCATGATGTTTGAGTTGTACGTGCTCGGGCTGCTATGAAGAATGTCACCTCTTTATTGCTTAGTCAAGATTCAGTCCTGGATCTTTCTTGACATCACCAGCTACTTTCTCCTTCTAGTTCTCAGTCAGCCCCATGGTCTCCCTTAGGCTCCAACCACCCCCAACCTCTCCAGTTGGGTGCCGAACAGACCAGCCTGTACTTTCCAACCTATTCCTCTGTCTGTCCTTCTCTTCCCAGATAATGAGTTGCTCAACCGCAAAACTTGGTAACCATTTTTGAATTTTCCCTTTCCCTTAACCCCTAATCCAAGTTCTGTTGATTCCATCTCCAAAATATACCACCAATCTGTTCTCTCTACATATGCTCTCATTATTCTTGGAAAAGTCACCATTATTTCTCACAAAAACTGAAATTGTTGACTAATATGTTTCTCTGTTTCCATTTTTGCACTAGAACTAGATACTCCTCCCACAAAGTAATGTTTTATCAATATGAGAGGTCTTCAAAAACTTTATGGTAAGATCATTGTTATCTTTTAGTTCTATTTTTCCATGAAGTTTATGAAGTATCCTCATGTGCCTTAGATCTTGTTACTTTCCTACCCTTTAATGCCATTGCATTGACATATACTAATTAATACTGACCACAGTCCAAAGACCCGCATCTATTGGCCCCAAAACACTCCTCCCTTGCTCACTATGGTCCTCTCCAGTTGTCAGCCACAGTCACCTCTCCCCATTGCAACACCTGTCATCTCCGTCCTATGAAGTGCTCATTCCTCCTGCTCTTTCACACACCTTCCTGTCATCCCTCAAGTCTTCACAAGTATGACCTTTTCAGAAAGACCTGCTCTTGCAAGTCTTTCTAAATTGTCCTCTGAGTAGGTACTCTCCATAATATCACAATTACAATATTTTCGTATGTCACTGATTTGAGTTTTGTATTTTTTATCCTTCTCCCCATTAGAATAAAAGTAACTGTCACATCATTGGTTCTCAATAAATACTTAGTAACAGACAAATAAATTAATGAATAGACAATGACCATCTGGTGACACTGAAAATATTAGATTAACTTCAGAAAAACAAGTCACCAAAAGAAATAAAGATAAGTTGTAAAGGCAGTACCAAAGAACAATTTTTCAGGTCTTGACACATTCTCCAAGTGACCTTATTTTTCAGGACTGAACAAAGAACTGCTCAAAGTAATGCAGTGTTTTGTAGCTTGGAGCCAACCATCGAAAGTGAGACCAATATTATTTTCTTAAATTTATGTTTCTACATAAGCATAAGTGTTTAAGTCAAATTTTAGTGCTTATGAGAAATCCTGACAGAAATGTCCAAGAGGCTGATGGAAATGTATAACTACAGTTCAGGAGAGAGGTTTAGGTATGAATTATGATCAAAGCACTATTACCATGAATTATGATCATAGCACTATTACTATACATGCTCTTTGATTCATTAATTTTATGAATATTTATTGAGCTCTTACTGTGTTCCAGGGACAGTGCCAAATTCTAGCTGAAGTCATGGCAATGAACAAAATTATTGAGATATGTGTATTACATAAGAAAAAAAGAGACCACTGTATTAAAAAAAAAAAAAAAAAAAAAAGACCAGAGTTGGAACTGAGGGAGATAACCACACTGTGTTAAAGGGTAATAATACTTAGCAGGAAGAATGGTAAAAGAAGGTAAAGAAAACTCTTTGCAGCAGAGGTACTGCAGAACACACACCACCAAACTGGAACACAATACCAAGTATTGCAGAAAGGACACAGATCAAAGGAAGCATTGGGTCTCATCATTTACCCTGAGTTTTAAAGGAGTGAATAAAGTTATGAAGTGGATAATGCACCTATAAATTATGTCCATTTAATGAGAAATGATGCAATAAAGTATTATTTGAGAATAATTTGTGTAATAGCTGTACATGGGGATTACTTGATCAGGCTCATGCTGAATGAAGAAGGATCTGTGCAGAGGACGACCATTAGGGCTCAGATCTGGAGTGGAAAGTGCATATATTTGATGTTTCCTATTAAAATATAAAGGAAGTCATGCCTCAGGAAAATTCTAGGAGAAATAATTGTCAGAGTACAAATTTGACACTGAGAAGAAAGAGGTTAAATATGTGTATTGTTATTATAGGACCAAAACAAGAAATGGATGAAAACCATCTGGAGCTAGTTACCATCATTGTAACGGATACTTTGATTTGAAGGGATATGTATCCAATTATTAAGTCTAAGGGTCTTAATGCTCTATCCTATCAATACTTGAATTGTTGTGTGCATACCGGGACCGGCAACGGGATCGCAGCCCTTGGTGATGCTCCCGCGCCTCGCTCAGCCAGTGAGCGGGAACCGGTCTGTACATGGGATCCGAACCCTCGGCGGGAGCACCGCCGCGCTTCCCAAGCGGCGCACTATAGCAGTGCGCCACCGGGCCGGCCCTTGTATCCAATTATTAAGTCTAAAGGTCTTAATGCTTTATCCTATCAAAACTTGAATTGTTGTATGCATAAAACAGGAAGTACATGATTTTGTTCATTCATTGAAATTAGACATTTCACAAGTGTAGATTTGGTTATTATTACAGAGAACGTAGACAAGTTTTCTTGATTTGAAAATAAACAGGTTTGCATGTCAGTTTAGGGAAGGAAATGCAAAAATGATTTACTGAGAAAAGATGCTAGAAAAATTGGAGATTCAGACTTTCATGGAAAATATAAAACATTACAGCCTAAAAAAATGGATGTATGACAAAAGAGCCATTTTCAAATTGAGGTAGAGGAAATTCAAAGGAGATTATTACAAATGACCAAACAAAATCTAGAGTTTGTACATTCTGCCTTAATTGACAGCCTAAGAATTTGCAGTCTAAGGAAACTAAACTTGGATGTGTTTTTATTTTCATATGTAATTCAGAGAAATTGCTACATCACTGAAACAGCCATTATAAAATTAAAAGATCTGAGCAAAATACAAGAAGACTAATAGATAAGCCAGGGCCAGAAGTCCATGAATAAAAGATAGCTTGTTTGACTAATAGATAAGCCAGGGACAGAAATCCACGAGTTGATTGGTTGTTCTTTCTTTCCTGGTTCCCTTTAACTACCACAGGTATTACCTGAACCCTCTATGCTCTTCTGTCCCCGGGTGACTCTTCCTCTTTACCGTTACATAGTCTCACCTTGGACCTTATCATCTAAGTTTCCCTTCTTGGCTCATCTTTTCTCATTTTCTTTTTACATTTGAGTCTTCCTTGTGAGGATGATACCACTCCATACTATGTGGTACCCACAATCTTGCTCAAATTACCCCACTGAGTGAGAAAGTGAGAGAGTTGCATTTCCTGAAATTAGCTCCTGCATTTGTTTTTTGTAATGATGTAGACAGAGTCAACTCTTTCAACAGTTCTGTTTGTGTAGTACTTACTGAAAAGATGACTTCTTTTCTATTGACCAAGTTATCTCCCTCAGAATGTGGCTAGAATATCTGCTCAGTAAAACCTTCATTATTCACAACCACCCTTCCACCACTTCCCTTTTCCCTACTCTTGATGCCAGGGACAAATGATTTTTCCCTTTCCTATGTTTAATTCCTTGTGTATAGCTATGGCATAAAGTCTCTACTATCTCCATTATAAAATGTATCACACTGTATTAGAGTTACATTTCATGAAAATACATTCCTTAAGACCAGAGGAAATATCACTGCTTTTTGGCATCCAGGACAATACCTTGCACACAGTAGGTACTCAAAGATTGAATGAATATACAGTTTATACTAAAGACTTTTGCAAATTCTAAACTCCATATCCAAGTAGATGTATTTTTATATCAAGAAGGCTAATTGTTGTTACCTGCACATATGCACGTATGAAGACATGTGTAGCATACAATATCTATTTGTAGTCTTTCCTAAGGAAAAGTGTGTAGACTTGTGCTATGTCTCACTAGATTGTTAACACTGTATTCCATATTGTGTAACAGATACAGGATATTGCAGGATTTAATGAATTGGAGAATGTAATCCTTCAAGATAAATAAATCAATTCCAGTTAAAACAGTCTTAGCAATGGGGATGCATCCTAGAATAGACATTTTGAAAAAGAGATCCTTGGAGTTGTGGGCTTTTTAAAGGGGTCTTGGGAGTTGCGACTGGGAGAGAAAAGAAGAAATAAGAGGAAATTGCCAAGATGGCATGGTTCTAGGACGCATCCTTCTGTTTATCTTTTGCTTGTATTGAAATCCTGTGTGCAATTTCATCTGGAGACTTTCTTTTTCATGTAAAGAGAGTGGTAGTTTTAAAAGATTTAAAATCCTTTCAATGGGTTACTAACCCTACCATTCACCCATAACGGGCTTGTCAGTAAAAGTTAAACATAAATGGCTTATTCTCCACCCAGTTTACTAAGATACAAAATGAAATTCCTAGGTCTTCCAATCATTCCTTTACTACTTAGTTCCTGCACACCATGTGGAAGGTTCTACCGGGGCAGGAGGTCCAGGACATGGTTATTCAACCTCAAGGATTCTTGGTCCAGAGGAGGTAACAAATAAGTAAACTAATTCAAGCCATTCTGATGGTGTGTCCACAGTGGTAATGTGGTGGTACCGAGGAAAGGGGAAAGGGCCATGCAGTGTTGTAGGTGAGTCTCAACAGACAGAGAGACTGGACCAAGCAAAGGAGGAAGAGGGTGGGAGCTTTCCAGATGGAAGGAAGGCATGTGAAGGACAGGCGAGTTCAAAAGTGACAGAAGGGTTTGAAGACACCGCTGTGAGTGTCATCGGCTGGTTTTGCCAAAAAATGAAGTCACACACAAAACACCAGGTGGTGGCCAGATCAACCTCCCTTCCTTTCTATCAGATACCATGGGTATAAACTAAGAACACTGACTTTATACGGCCGAAATGGGCAGCACTTTCAGAGTCCAAATCTGGATAAAAACGCCAACAAAAGAAACTGGTGTGAGTCAGTCCTATGCAAATCTATATCCCTTTGTTTCTTCCTTATATTTCTTTTGTCTGTTGTCTTTATTTTTCACTTCACGTGATTAATCAATACATTCTGACCTTTCCCCAAATCATGCTTTTTGAAACATTAATGCTAAGAAAAAATAATGGGTTTGCCATGAAGAAAAATAAAATATTTTAAAGAAAGAATAACAGAAACTGTTACACTTGAAGACTCACAATGTACATTTACATATTAAAGATCCTGAGAAATCTGTATTTAAAGAAAAAATCTAGTTAGCATTTAAAAAATTTTTTTCATTACCAGTGTGACCCAAATTTATGTGCATATCAAACACTTTTTTGCATATCCTATGTATAGATTTGAAAAAAAAAACACATGATCTATAATCATCAGGATGTTGATGGAAGGAAAAACTCTCTGCATATTCCTGGAAACTGTCCAGACCCAAAATCCTTCTGTCAATATAGAATATTCTAGATGCATTGACTCTTTTGCATTAATAATGATTCAGACATGTGCCATTGCCTGAAACTGTTATTCAAAATTAACTAAAATTTTCAAGAAAAAATGCCATCTGTGGACATCTAAAAGCCGAGTGTAACTATTGGGCGGTGTATGGGGTAGTGAATATTAACAGGAGAGAAGTGAACTCCTGAGAAAGGGGTTCCACCTAGAGGTTACAGCTGGTTAAGCCATTATGCTGCGGACACAGGGCCCCTGTTAGCGCCTGTTTGGGATGCTCTGCATCTCCCTAGATTGGCACTCTGAGAACTGAGACTATTCACATGTTAGGAATAGAGGTATTGTTGTTACTCTGCTGGCCCCGTGGCTTCCTCTGAGCTGGCGGGGAAGAGATTATTAAAACTGAAACAGAATTGCGCTTGACTTTCCCACTAATCCTGACAGAGCAGGTCTTGTGCCCGGCGTCTCATGCGAGGATGCTCGTTAGTGCTCATTACGAGTGGGCCAAAAAGAAAAAAGAAAAAGTAGTGAAACTTAAATGAAAAAGCACATTTTAAATATCATCCTATTTAAGTCTGGTCGTCATAGCTTTTCATTAAAATTAGTTTGCATTTTTGTGCTTCTGTGTAGTTTATACTATGTTTTAAATGTATGTTGCACCGATTTGTCCAAATGTGGGAGTATGTGAATATACAGTTCCCAGTGATGAACTCCGCATATATATCAGTCTATACATTACACACACACGCACCAAACACATACACGTCCTTACATAATACACTCATACGTGCATACACACATACATGTACATGACAGACGCACTTAATGTTTGTGTTCAAAATTCTAATAAAATAAGGCTTTCTTCTAAAATTCTGAAGAAAAAAAAAAAGCAAGGCTTATTTTCATTTTAGTCCATTCATTTCATCTCCATCAACTGAGTCCTATCAAACATAAGGGTCTTGGATTAGTCCGTTTCTGTTGCTTGTCACAGAATACCTGAAATTGGGTAATTTATAAAGAAATGAAATGTATTACAGTTTCAGAGGCTAGGAAATCCAAAGTCCAGAAAACACATCTGGTAAGGGCTTTTTTCTTCGTGGTGATTCTCAACAATATGAGGAAGATGGGCTGAACAAGGGAGAACTAACTTTCTCATTAGCTCTCCATATAAAGCCATCAGAGCCTCACCCATCACTCCATGAATGGATTAATCCACTCAGCAGGGCATGGCCGCATGATCTAGTCGCCTCTTAATGGCTCCACTTCTCAAATACCATAACTGGATTTCTTACTCTCTTAACACTCTTACCCGGGGGGTCACGTTTCCAAAACATGCTCTTTTGGGGGACACATTTAACCTATAGCAGGTATAGTAAGTATACAACAAAATAAAAAGTTGAGATTTAAAAAATAAAGACAAAAAGTGGAATTAAATTTCGAGACTATATTCTAGACAATTTAATAGGCTAGATATTTATTGATCATTTTATTTTTTCGTTGTTGTTCATCAATAGTTACATTATCAGACCTTTTCTCTTTTCTCTTTGTGTGCCTTGCATGACACTATTAGATACACTATTGTCCCATAGTCTTGTGTTACTGTTTATATAAGAACTCATCCATCCATTTATTCATTCATTTGGCAAATACAGAGGGACAAAAATTGGGATCTTCTGGAACATGCATTACCTGGTTTCAAGAGTTTTGTACTCAAAAAGATGTCATACTAAATGACATATGTATTTAAAATAAACAAGCAAGCAACAAGACAAACAAAACAAAAACATGTTGTCTCATTCCAGCATTTGGCAGTTCATTTACTTTCTTGGATTTTGGTCTCCTACTGTCCCCGGCCCACTCTTCCCTCGATTCCCTCATTCTTCAGGTCTTAGGCTGAATAACTGCCAGGCAGCCTGAATCCCAAAGCCTTTTTAAACCCACAGCCTCACCCTAGGTGAGTACGGACATGATTTTCATGATACATGTACTTCTCTTGTAGATGAAAAGCCATATTAGAACTCCCTGTTTAACACGTGTGTTCCACCAACCCTAGGAGTGCAGAGATCAGTTCTATACTGTTTACACTCTATTAGTAGAGCACGTAGTGTAGCATTTGGTATACTGTAGATGCTATGTAAAAACTCAGTGTAGGATGCATTGAATATGGGTTTTAAAAAGTTTGTGTGGAGGGCTGACCCCATGGCTCACTTGGGAGAGTGCGGCGCTGGGAGCGCAGCGGTGCTCCCACCGTGGGTTCAGATCCTATATAGGGATGGCCTGTGCGCTCACTGGCTGACTGCGGTGTGGGCGACAGCAAGCTAAGGGTTGCGATCCCCTTACCGGTCACAAAAAAGACAAAAAAAAAAACAAAAAAAAACGTTTGTGTGGAAATAGTTAGAGGATGGATTAACCTTTAGGCATTTTAATGAAGATAGTTGTTGCTGGTGAGTTTTCAGGAAAAAGTCTGAAAGTTTCAGAAAAGAAAGTTTGGATACAGATATATGTCATTAGTTTTAAGCAAAATTAATGATAAAGGCTGTGGAATGTGGTACTTGCTGCCCTAAGTGAATGCAGTTTATGGTTTTTAGGCTGCATCTGACTATCATGGATATCCTTTTTGTTTCATGGGTAGAATTTCTATATTAGATTATATTGCATGGTATACCATATTCTCATAGCAATATAGTTTTCTTTTCTGGAGCATTGTGCAAAAAAATATTAAATTCAATTTCAAGATAATAGTGGGAGAATAAAAGAGATGTGAAAAGAAAAGAGATCCCCAGAAAAGCTGAATTAATCAATTAATAAAACAAAGGGAGAAACAGAAGTGGCCAATGTGCCTTAAGATACTGAGGAGTAATTTATACTGTGTTGTTTCAGAGTAATATTTTCAGACTGAAATGTGGAAAAGGCACTTTCATGCCTGAGAAATATCAAAGAGTACCCATCAGCCTCAGGAAAAACAAAAATCGAGAAACAAAACAAAACAAACAAACACCTCTCGGGTCGGCCCTGTGGCTCACTCAGGACAGTGCAGCGCTGGTAGTGCTGAGGCTGCGGGTTCGGATCCTATATAGGGATGGCTGGTGTGCCCACTGGCTGAGCACGGTGCAGATAACATCATGCCGAAGGCTCTGATCCTCTTACCAGTCAATAAACAAACAAACAAACAAACAAACAAAAACCACCTCTCCACAAGATGGCTCCAAACATATTTGTCCTAAAGGACACTCAGGTTGTGGAAATTCTCAGCTTGGCAGATGCTGCTCCTGCCACCTGGAGTGACCTTCCCCATCTCTTCTGTCCTCTCTTCCGTGAATGATACCCTGCACTGAAGTCCCCACCGTGGGAAAGCTTTTAGACTGACTGACACTCCCACAGAGATGAAAACGGTCTCTTCTGGGCTCCTAGGCCATTTTGTATCTCCAGGACTTTACGTGAAGCTCATCGGATCCTCAGCCCAAAACCCTGGGGTGCAAGAACTGTCACAGTCCTTTATGTCTCCCACTCGTATTTAGTCAGCAGCCCGCCTTCCCCCACGAGCTGGCAGGAATCCCATCTCAGCCATCACCGACCCCTCTATGAAATCATGCAGAAGCCAGGCAGGGCTTCGCCTACTCGTTTCTGCGTTCATCTCAGTTGCTGAGCAACCACCACCCTACACCAAGTTTTGAAATCATTCAAAACAGGGAAAGCTGTTGTCTGATTTTTCTTCCAAATTGCAAATGGGGAGGCAGAAGTCTCTTGTTTCTAGACACTGTTCCCATGTCATTCAACGAGTCTTCTCGATCTAGCGATCAGATGGTATCCAAACATCTGTCCCATGTAGGAGTAGTTATCACTGCAGTCTCTTTCTCAGCAGTTGGGATGGATTTGAACATGTAAATCACAAACGAAGAGCACTTGACCCTGGAGACACTTCCCGAGTTGCACGGCTGGGATGCTGAGGCGAGTGCGAGCGGTGCTGCTGGCAGACCTGAAGGGAACCTGCATCAGCTGCAACTCAGCAACCCATACGGCTCCTAGACAGCTTGTACCCATTAGTGAAATATAATCTTCATTTTCATCTCTCTCTCTCCATTTGGTTTATACCCTAGCGAGAGATTTTTCTGAGTCCATGCATGCCTGACTGGGTGAAGAATCTATGTCCTTCCATTTTAGACATTAGAGAGTTCAAAGTCACTTAGATTCAGTCTCCTTTTTTTTTTTTTTTCTTTTTAGTGACCGGTAAGGGGATCGCAACCCTCGGCACGGTATGGTCTGCACCACGCTCAGGCAGTGAGCGCACCGGCCATCCCTATATAGGATCCGAACCCGCGGCCTCAGCGCTACCAGCGCTGCACTCTCCCGAGTGAGCCACGGGGCCTACCGGCCACTAGATTGAGAGATTGAGTCTTAAGTCAACAGCTCACTTTTTAAGAATATGAAAACAAAGACTCTTAGAGGCAACATGACTTAGAAGTCAATGCTAGGTCTTCAGCTGGGTATAAAGAACGCTATTCGGGAATCAGAAGGAAATATCCGATTTCCATCTCAGCCACTAAATTATTGTCCTCAGCTTCCTATAGGATGAGAGGATTGGACTAGAAGATGTTTCCCCAGATGCCAGTCCATGGACTGGCCTGTGGCTAGCATGAGGTTTTTCACTAGCCAGTGAGAAATATCAGGTGAATGCAGTAATTTTTTTATAACTTTCAATATTTATGTGTATTGTTACATATAACTAATTATTTTTGTTCTTAGATTTTTTTTTTTGTCCTTATTTGGTGAAATGATGCAGCAGTAGATGGTATCGTTATTTACATAACTACTACCTTCTGTCTATGTCAGGCCCTGATTTATTTTTCTGTATATTGGGGAAAAAAATTACAAAAATGAAATCCAAAATTTCTTGAATTTCCAATTT
Source organism: Galeopterus variegatus (assembly GCF_000696425.1). NCBI lineage: Eukaryota > Metazoa > Chordata > Mammalia > Dermoptera > Cynocephalidae > Galeopterus > Galeopterus variegatus. The sequence continues at coordinate 20,624 of NW_007734696.1, read as the reverse complement.
AAATAAGCTCCAAGATCCCATGCATCTCTCAGTCTAAAAGGACAAATGCTAAGTAAATTTTTCATCATTTTCTGAAATATCACGAACATTAAAGTCATGACATGAAAAGTACAACTTCCATATCTTAGTGGAATTTTCTATGTTAGAAGTCTCTAGGGCCCGCCTGGTGGTGCACTCTGTAGAGTGCGGCGCTTGGGAGTGTGGCAGCGCTCCCGCCGAGGGTTCGGATCCCATATAGAGACCGGTCCGCTCACTGGTTGAGCGCGGAGCGGGCGCGACACCAAGGGTTGCAATCCTGTTGCCAGTCGCAGTACCGGCGCGACACTGAGGGTTGCGATCCCGTTACTGGTCACGAAAAAAGACAAAAAGGAAAAAAAAGAAAAAAAAAAGAAGTCTCTTAACTCTTGGGGACTTTCCACAAGTTACCTGTAGTTATGTGTTTCGAGACTAAATCTGTAGTTTTGACTAAAGTTCTAAAATTTCATCCAAGTCAGTTACTCAGTTAAGGATGCAAAAGCAGTTAAGGCATTAAAAAAATAAAACATACAGAAGTAAAAATATGGAAAAAGCAAGAGGAAGTGAGAGAGGAAGAGAGAGAGAGAGAGAGAGAGAGAGAGAGACTATGTGAATAGGTAGGTAGGTAACTAATGGGCTTTTGACCATAATAAAGGATACTCATTCTCGTATATACTCTTTGAAAGCATGACTTGTATGTCCATTAGACAATGCTTGTGCTTTCTTATAATTGAATGAAAATTTATCAAAGTCCTGTTACCACATTACAACTGCACAAAGTACAAGTTTCAACTGCTATTTTAAAACCGAAGACACACTGCTTGCTAGAACTCTCTCTAAAAATAGGAATACAGTTGACTTCATTCCCCTTTATTCCTAATAGTACAGTGATGATGTTGGAAGGATGTTTTCTGTAGATAAGCCTTTTGATTTTAAAAGTGAGTTAGTGTTTTTTTCACCCTCAAAGACTCCTACTGAAAAAACGATCATCTGAAGGCCAGAAGTACATAATTGTAGTTTGAGGGAAATAATCTGTGAAAGAGGCATAGGTTGGTAAGGCTGTTTGTCAACTTCCCAATTGCAAAGTCAGTTTGCTTAATGTTCAACATGTCTAAAACCTGTGCTTCAAACTAAAGATACTGCCAGATTTAGAGAATTTAATGTAACTGGATGGATGATGCTTTCGTGGAGTAATTTACAGATGCATTTTTTTTTTTTTGCCAATTTAGCAAAGCTTTTCTTTTTACCCAATTTGGCTCAACATTCCTTTGAATGCTCAAAAGCATGCAAAAGATAAAACTAAAAATAAATACATTCAAACTTGCAGTGAAATTTTCCAAAGGGGCTGAAACCTTCCCGTTGTACATGAAATGCTATGTATGTGGTGATTTGATGACAGTAATTTAGTGACATTGATTTAGGTAAAATAACTTCAGAGAAAGATGGAATAAAATAAAATTAAATTTATTTAAGAGTTTGATGTGATGATAATGGGTCAAAGAAAAGAGCAAATGAAATGGTGTCAATTTGGGGGATTTCTTTTATTTATTTATTTTTTTAAATCTGACATGCTTAATTTATGTCAGTTAAAAAAGTACAAATATTTTTTCTATAACTTATTTAGTAATTAGAATATGCAATTCATGAATATCTAATAGCAAACAAATTTTCCACATATAATTAACAGTTAAAAGTGGACATGAATTTTTTAAGGAAGAAAATATATTTTTAATTTTTTTGAACCTTTCATTTCAATGTAGTTTTATTTATTTAGTTTGTTTTTGGTTCATTTCCTCAAGAGATTCTTTTGTTTGAGGAATCCAAAGCAGGACTCAGACAATCCAGTTTATTTTTAAGTCAACCATTCCTAGCAGAAGATATTGTCTTCAGGGCAAGGAAGGCAATGCGGTTGGGAAACATTTCCTTCATTAGATTCATGTGCCTTTGCCAAACTGATAGTGGTAATGATCTTGAGATCTTGTTCATATGCTCCTGGGTGTTTACTAATTGAACTTGAAAGATCTTTAACAGTTCAATAAGTTAAAGATTTGCTGATTTTTACTGCTTTAAGTTACCCAAATAAATTAAATTTACAATCAAATGAGCGAAATGAAGTGGAAAATTAGCTTTATTCGGATAAACTTTTTTTTCTGGGCTACTCAAATAATTAATTAGATATTATTTAATTAGTTATCGATTTGTTTTACTTGAAATCTTTTAGAAAATTGGCCAGATATTTGGTTTCCTATTCGTGCATTCATAAAATTTGAAGATGAAACTGTATTTACGCTAGGAGATAATTAAAGAAAAATCTCACTAATTATTTTCTGTTTACAGATCAAAGTGAAAAACTTTATTTTTTTCTGTTTATAATGACTGAGATTCATAAAAGCCACCAGTTCCCATAATAAAATTATAAGAAAAAAATGGGTTTGAATTCCTGAAAGCTGATGTCAGAAATCTTACTTTTCACACCAGGATTCCACACTTAGCATAGAATGTGACAGTAGAAGTTGAGAATACAGGCTTTAAACAAACAAAAGCAAACAGCAAAACTCTGTCTTGCCATAAGGCCACGCCCATCGTGCAGGCTTGGGTGGGGAGTCAGGAGACCGAGGGGGCGAGCTTCAGCTGCTGCACGGCTGCTGCACGGAGCAACAGGAGAGGTGCTTTCTCTAACAAGTACAAGAAGAAGCAGGTGTCGTCCTGAGGTGCAGGACTTGGACTGGGGACAAGCAAAGTTACCGGGACAAACATGTGCACGGCAGAGGACGAAGCGGGAAGTTCACGCAGTTCATGATGACCGGTGTAGAGAGGTCAGGCGAGGGCGGTAGGAACAGAGTTTGGGAAAGTGCATCACAGGCAGGTTAGGAGAGGCCGGAGGCTGGCCGCGAGCTTAGCTGTCTCACAACATGCTGAAGGAGCGCAGGACAGTCGTCGGCCACGGAGTCGTGGCACCGTCCGCGCCTTGCACGGTTGCTCCTCTGCGGGCGGGCGGAGTTAAGGGAGGGCGACTCGCAGGTGCAAAGTCCGGGGCGCCTCGCAGGTGCAGAGTCCGTGACACCTCGGAAGGAGACCATCTGGACGTCCTTTTATTTTAGCAATTTGGACAAATATCTTTTCAGAAGTGGTAGGAGAGATAATCCCTTTGTATTTGGAAAGATCCTTGGCTATCAATTCCCATTCTCAGTACCTTTTAAAAAGTACTGCATCTATCTCATTTTGTAACCTTATGTTTACACTGCACATATAAATTATTTTATTTTCACCAGTTGTAGTATTTCGAAGATCATTTTGAAAATGAGAAAATACTTTTGTGTTCTGAGGTTAATAATATACTGTAACAAATGTGTAGAAAGTAAAAATAATTGAAAGAAGTATATACGATTTATTCACTAAAGCATTTTTAAAGGTTGTTCTTTATAAATTTATGCTTTGGCTCATACTTACATAAAGTATTATGACCTTTATTTTTTCAAAAGAGAGGGCAATCTAAATTATAAAAAAATATTTAGTTTTGAAAAATGGAAAAACAATATTGTAACCTAATTTGCTTCTAGAATCATGTACAAAATCACTGAAAACTCATAAATACTGGAACAACCTACAAAGAACCATCTACCTTTTTTAAAAAAAAATGCCATTTTTCCTTGGAAATATTTCAAACTCTTAATTTTTCTGATATAGTTACATGTACGCTACTATGAATTATAGCGGGAAAAAAAAATGGGTAGGACCATCCCTTTCTTTTTTCCTGAATTTTTTCTCCTAGTCATTCACGTCTCTGGTCTTCAATTTGGGGAGAATAGCATGAATCCAGAGAATATTTATGACTGGGGTGGGGAAAGACTGTGCATTCCTTGGAAAATGGAGAATAAAAATACCAAAAATAGCCTGTCTGTGAGAATGGAGACTTGGGAAGAAGAAACCATAAGTGACTTAGGAATCAGAATGACATGGCCTGCAAGAAGATTTAGGACTGATTTGCTGGAGAGTTGGTCCTATCAAAGGCAGTTCAATTTCTGTCTTTGGATGTTTATGTGTATTTGTATGCTGTTGGTAAAGGTTCTTAAATTTGTACCCCCAATCTATCTAATATGGGCATTTATCTCTTCCATGCAGGAGTGGCTGTTTATATCACTTTGGCTAAAGAATTGAGCTGAACTAAACATGTGTTATTTGATGGGAAGAAACTTTGTAATATCCCCTATGAGAGGCATAACAGCCATCACAATGAGAGGCGTTCACGCTGTATGTAGGTTTTATTTTTTTAATTTATTTTTCAGTTGAAACATAATTGATTATACATATTTATGCGATATAGGGTTGACTATCAGTATTTGTGTACAATATGTGATAATCCAATCAATATTATTAGCATTTTCATCATTACAAATCATAATTATTCTTTGTGTCCCTTAACCAATTTCTCTCTAATCCCTCTCCCCCTTCCCATTTGCCAAATCTGGTAACCCCAGTCCATTCTCTCCTTCTGAAAGTTCAACATATTATTTTGTTTTTCCTTTTTGTCTTCCTTCCTTCTTTCCTTCCTTTTTCTCTTTCTTTCTTAGTTTATGAATGAAGACATGTGGTATTTCTTTTTCTGTGCCTGGCTTATTTCACTTAACATAATTTTTGCTTTGTTCATCCAGGATGCTGCTAAGGGCAAAGTCCCATCCTTTTTGATGGCACAGTCGTATTCCATCGTCTACATACTCACCGTATTTTCCTTATCCGCTCATCTTTTGATGGACGTGTATGTTGGCTTCAGCTCTTGGCTGTTGTAAATAGAGCTGCGATGAACATGAGAGTGCAGGTATCTGTGCGTAGGTTTTAGATGAAAATCACTTGGGTGTCGATCACATCCTCATCATTTCCTTTCTGTGTCACTTCAGTGGGTTCCTTAAAGTGTAAATGTCAGTTTCTTCACCCATAAAATGGAATAAAAATAGTTACCTACATTGGGTTGTTTGTAGAGCTAAATTGCATTTATAATTAAATAATGAATTAATAAATAATTAATGGGCGCATTATAAACAATGAGTGTTTGATGATATTACAAAGATATGAGGTACGTGCCAAGGCTAAAATATTTTTTTTTACAGCTTTTGCTTAACAACATTTATCTCAATTATTTAATCCTTATTTGAGAATGTTTGAATAAGAATAAAGAGTCATTTTAAAGGGACTATTTTCAAAATGAGATGAGCAGCAAAAATATTAATTATTATGAATGATATTTGATGTAGGACTTTACCAAATAGATATATAAAATGATATTATTTATATTAGGTATCTATTCACAAAATACTCTAAGAAAAATTCTATTCAGAAGAGTTGAGATAAAATAATGTATGTGAAAGCATGTTTTCTTTTCCAAATTTACTTCAAGATTTTTACTAGTATACTATATAGTATTTTCATGAAAAATAAAATTAGAAGCAAATTATTCTTGTTACAATAAATGAGAAAGAATTCTTTATAAATAATTTAATTTTTTTGTTACATACATACATGTTCCTCAAATGTTCTTGTGACATCGAATCTTTCTCTCAGTATGGAATAGAAAACCGTCATAATTTTTTCTATATTTAAAAGGTAAGGTGACATGAAAAATTTAATTTGGTTCATTTTACAATCTAAAAAGTGCTGACAAATTCTCAGGTATTCTTGAAGAAAAACTGGTTTTAGAAATAGATTATGAGAACAATTTCTATTTTACTACTTTTTAAAAGAGATTATCAAATTATGTTCTTTCAGTTTGCTTACTTAGAACTGGAAAAAGAAACTATTCTAATTTTGGGAAAACAAACACAAACCCCTATCGACTAAGTTTTTCTCTTACCACTGCATAAATGGATATTAGGAACAAGAGAACAGTGATGTTGTCAAAGACTGTATTGAAATTAGATTTCTCAGGTACACAGCAGTGCATGGACAGTCAGTGAATTTTAATTAGAGGCTAAATACTAACAGATACTATACTTTTTAGTTTTAATTCAACCTAACATCAGCCTATATATACGTATACATATAGGTATTGGTATGTGTATGTATATGTGTGAATATATATACACACACACATATCCCTACTTTACAAAGAGCAAGGATGAAACTGAATCCTAGTGTGTGTAAGTGTCCACCCCCAGCCGCACACGTTCTTAGCAGTACAGCTGCTCTTTGATTCCAAGTCTCTCTGCTACACTGACTTTCCGATTCAGACCCAGCTGTTTAATAACAGAAGATACTTTGATTCATAGAAGATAGATTATTCTTCTCTTTGGTCATTGAGAATACATTTTCTTTATTGTGGAAAAAAGAAAAGTATATTGGTTTTGCATGGCTGCTGTAACAAATTTACCACAAACTGAATGGCTTAAAACACATAGATTTTTCCTCTTATGGTTCTGCAGGTTAGAAGACTGAGCCAGTCTCAGTGAGCTGGAGCCAGGGTCCTGGCAGGCTGCATTCCTTTCCCGTTGCCTTGTCTCTTCCGCTTCCATAGAGTGCCCTCCTTCCCTCACTTGTGGTGCCTTCCTCCATCTTCAAAGTCAGCGAGGTTGCAGCTCTCTGACCATTGTCTCTAATTACATCTTCCTGTGATCATAGCCAGGAAAGGTTCTCAGCTCTTAAGGAACCGTATCATAATATGGAGCCCACTCGGATAATCCAGGATAATCTCTCTAACTCAAAATCCTTCACTCTCACATCTGTAAAGCCTTTTTGTCCAGGTAAGGTAACGTATTCACAGGTTTTGGAAATTACAAATGTGGACTTCTTTGGTGAAGGGCATTGTTCTGCCCGCCACAAGGGCTGAAACCTGTATGAAGCCCAGCTCTCTCCTGCTTCTGCAGGTTCAGGTGGGCGGTTCCCTTTCCCCAGAACGTCCTTCACTGTGCCCACCTGTGCTTTATATTTCAAGCCTCAGTTTAAATGTTCCTTTTTAATAGGTATTTCCTGATATTTGGGTCCTCGTTTTTATTCTTCTATCGCCATCATTTTTTTTTTTCATAACATTTGTTACAGACATGAACTAAATATCCGAGTATTAACTTGTTTAGTCCTCCTCTCCATTATTTGCTGTACAGTCTATGAGAGCAGGTGCCGTGCCTGTTTTGTTCCAGAGCAAATTTATGACACCCACCGTGGTACTCAGTAGGGAGTATAGAAACAAGCAATTCTGAATGAACACACGAGTGATTTGCTGAAGACTATATGTTGATAAAAATAGTTTTACATTTCTTTAAGTATGAAAATACAAATTTGTTATTGAGGACCTAGCTAAATGTCACTCAATAAAACATCTTATAATGTTCCATAACTTCTACCTTCTTCCTTTCTAGTGAAAAACCTTAAGAATGAAATGCCAAAAGAAAAAGAAAAATACATAGAAAGATAGAGTAAGACATTAAAATGCGATATTGTAACTGAGCTCTTGAAAAGCAAATAGGCAGATGCTTCATTTTCCAAAACATATTCAGTAAAATGAATAAAACTTGAACTATATTGTGAAGAAAAGACATAATTCATTGAACAGTCACATCTCATTTTGTTGTGCTGTTATCACACTGATAATACTAAGACAGCTGGTCACCCCACTGTCCTAGGAATGGGTGAAATGATTTCTCTAGAGAAAAAATAAAAAAATAAATAAATAAAACAAATTTTGCACTTAAATTGAGAGGCAAGCCTTAAGAGCCAGTCAACAGCAGGGGCTGGACATTCCTATGTCCTCATTTCTTCTTATCCAGGGTACAATCACCAAGCTGGGAGTAAGTGCTTTTCTTCTGTCTCCAGGTTTTTTTCATTGGCTTAAATAAATGCTATTGAGCGAGGCAAATGAATGTTGTGGCTTCCAATTAATTTGCGTGTATAATGGCCACCTCTGACAATCGGGCACAATTGAGAGCCTTTTTGCAGAAGCACTCTAGAATTTGAACAGTGGCCCCGATGGAGATTAGGTACATAAACCACCGTGTAGAGATTTTGAATAGTATGTGTATACGATCGTGTTTTTCAAACTACTTTTCTTAGCCCTTTATTTTTTGATATACATACATGTGTGTGTGTGTGTGTTTGTGTGTAAAATCTGAAAAAAATATGAAAGTAAAATGAATAATTAAGAGCTAATAAAATCTCACTTATAATTTGTATTTTAATTTTATTCTACAATTGTCGCACATGGTGTTCTACATTTCTTTAACTTCCAAGGAAAAGGAAAACACTGACCAGTATTTCTTTTCTGCCACGTATTGAGTCACCTACCATGTACATGCAACTTTACTTAATGCTTAGAGAAATCATTTAAATTATGGAAGATTATAATTTATATGGAAAGTCACTTATGCTTAGAGAGGTGAGGCAATGACCCACGGTCAGGTAGGTAGAAGATGTTGGATGGAATTTGAATTCCTCCATTTCTGACAGCAGTATATAATGGTGCCTTATGCACTGAGCATCTAGATGTAAAGAGCACTAAGAAGAAAAAGTAAATTAATAAAATAACTTCCTGAAATTTAATTATGGGCATTAGAAAAGACATGAATGCAAATACCTCTAAATAAGATTAGCTTTTCTTAAAGATTGTAATTATATCAGGATAGGAAAAAGGCATTCATATTAATATAAATTTTTGAAGATTTGAAATTTTTTTAGCTGAGTAATTTCTGTCTGAGGCTCAAGTTCCTCATTTAAACTGTATGGATGTTGAGTGGAGAATTGTGGGGTTTTATTTTAATTCCATTTCGCTTTAATTTTTTTGTGGTTTTTATACTTGTGTGTTGTTTGTTTGTTTGTTTGTTTGTTTTTTAATGTATTACCTTTCTTGCATGATACTCTAAGCATGGCAAACCAAGAAAAGGAGAAAGTGTAATTAAAAGAGAATTATTATCAATGAATTAAGTAGAAGAATGTTTTTGAAATTCTAGCTAGAATTTTGTCACAGTGAGTACAATATTAACTTTTATTTTGTTCAGGTAGTTAAAGAAGGGCATTTGCAGTTTCAGAATACAATACAGGAAGAAAATCTCTTATGACCTCAAATAAATTATTATCAGAAAAATTATAAAGATGATGATTTGTGGGTACAAAGTCTTAATAATTGTTCAGGATTTTTATGGCACCTTGAAACAATTTTCAAGAAGTTCAGAGCACTTGATCTTTTGATAGTCACTATTTTTCAGTCAGCTCATTTTTTCCCAGACTGGTTGAGACTCATAGTAACCATATTTTGCCAAAAAATTTGTTTTTTCTTGCACTGAGTGCATTAAATTTCACCACAGGAAACCATTGTAAAGGAGGAATTTTTTGTTCTTGTTTTTCTCAAGTGCACTCCTACAAAAATCATCCAATTTTCCATCCAAACAGCATGTGTATTAGTCTATTTCTGATGCTTATAACAAAATACCTGTAACTGGGTGATTACCCAAGAAAACAAAATTTATTGCTGACAGTTTTGGAGTCTGGGAAGTCCACAGTCCAGGGAACACCTCGGGTGAGGGTTTTCTTGGGTAGTGACTTTACAGCAGTGCAGGTTCTCTTGTGACAGAAAATGGTGGAGCAGAGAGAGAGAGAGACGAGGGGAGAGAGAGAGAGAGAGAGAGAGTACTCCTCCTATGCTCTCCTTTTAAAACCCATGCCCTTGACCATCATTAAACCATCAACTTAATCACTGAATCACTGCTTTGAGGCCTCACCTTTCAATTACCATAACAGGATTCCCCCCAACACCCCCATCAACAGGTACAGTGGAAATTAATCTTTTAATTCTACTTTGGGGGACACAATTCAATCAATCCACAGCAAGATGTCATACTTGAGTCTTGAATTTGTGAACATATTTTTAAAGGATCCAAGCATCTGATCCCTAAGAAATAGCACTGGATTAACCATATTAAACCTGGACTGCTCTACCTCTACAGTTTCATACACTGAACATTGATTGAACTCTGAATTCATTCAAAGCAAAATGTAAGGCTTTGTGGAACAATCAAAGACGAATTGGCTTGTTTGTCCTCCAGTAGATTGTTGTTCAGTGGGCAGTATTCAAGACTTATGATAGCCTAGATTTGAATGACAATTTTACATTTGAGTGACATTTTACAATAAATTCCTGTTTTCATTTTAAATTTATGTTTTCCAGAAAACTGAGATTCAATAGATATAGTATGTCTTGACAATTAAATCCAGCACCAAATCCATTATTATCTTCAGTATAACATGCTGTATTAGCCCATTTTCTGTTGCTTATAACAGAATGCATGAAACTGGGTATTTTACAAAGAAATGAAATTTACTTCTTACAGTTTTGGAGGCTGGGAAATCTAAGGTCGAGGGGCACATCTGGTGAGGGCCTTCTTTGCGGTGACTCTATAACAATGCAGGGTATCACATGGTGAATGTCTTGAGTGAGAGAGCTAACCTTCCCACTTGCCCTTATAAAACCATCAGAACCATGCTCATGATAACCCATAAACCACCAACTCATTACTCCATGAATGGATACATCCTTTAATGAACACACAGTCCTCATGATCCAGTCACCCCATACTGCCCCACATTTTATCACCATGAGTTTGGGGGGACATTCAAACCACAGAACATGCTATCCATCTATATTAAAGTATCAATGAATTTTGGGAGTAGACTTCAGTTACAGATATTAAATTATGAGACATCATCCTATAACTGTTTACATGTCAATAACTAAAGCAGAAAATATGTAAATTTAAATTGAACATTAGGTTAAATGTAACCTCGAGTGGATTTTCAACATTGTTTTATTTTTTCTGTAATGTGTCTGAATGTAGGATTATGCTAAATATTTTGTTAGATACTTTCTGCATACAATCTCACACAAACATGAGAATTTTACAGAGGAGGACTAAAGATCAGGGAGGTCAAATATCTTTCCTATATTCTCACTACAAATTGTTGTCAGAGTTAGTTGCTGGCTCCAGCTCTGCCTGCTCCCAAACTCATGGTCTTTCCACTTTCTACCAGCCCGCAAACTTCCTCTCAACTTGGTAGAAGAGAACTCACTGTAAATTGGCAATTGAAAGTCATATATGTTCATATGAGGCAGGATTATAGGAGGAAATGAACAACAGCCCTGTGCTAAAGAGATACACATACATGAAAATCCACAAAACCTGAATAGAAAAGTAAGGTGAAAATAATTCTAACTAAAATAAAAGGAGGGGGAATCAAGTGATGTTGTTGTGGGTATATTCTGAGATACCATTTTAACCTTTTGTGCATTTTGGTAAATTCTATGAACTCTTTCTCAGAATAATGTTTCAAAATGCACCCAAAAAGTATAGATTGCAAAGGTTACCAATTATATCAGAATACACTAGTGTCCATGCATTTTCTGAGGGTCCAGAAACCCCATCATCCAGAAAAACAAGGTATACTAGTAATGGGTTCTCACCCATTCCACCATATGCTTAAAGACTCATTATGTTAAGAAGTAGTTGAGAAAATTACTTACGCACTCTCCTAAAAGTTTCATCTCTCAAAACAGAAGGAAAATTATGCTTTTCTTATTCCACAAATTCATATTTTACTTAACCACAGGAATGGTTTGTGTATAATGCCAACCAGACAGCTCTTAAAACTCAATGACTCTCCATCACCCCACAGGATAAAGTGCGAGGTTCCACTTTGGCACATAGGTCTGCCATGAAGTACTGTCGTCTGCTTCAACAACCCCTGCTGTCAACACTGAATTCACAGTATATGCTTCTGCAGTAATGAACCCAGGATACCTTCATGTGACATCATGCTCTGTACCTCTTTGTATTTTCTAAGTTGGCCCTTCTACTTGGAATGACTCTCTGCTCATTCTTCTTGACTGCTAATCATCATTTAAGACTCAACTCAAAGAACCATCTTACAGAATGTGGCTTTTGTGAATATCATTTCTCAGAGTTCCCTTCCTCTGTGCTTTGATAAATCCTGAATATAAATATTTTATCATTGTCACAGTCTGTCACCAACACTGAGATGTCCATGTGGGCAGCTAGTATGTTTTATTCATCACTTTATACCCAAAGTTAAGCCAATGACAAGAATATAAATGTTTATGGAATTACTGAATGATGAATGACTCAATGAATGGATCAGATGATTCTTGTATTTGTTGGATTCTACAGAGAAACAGAACCAATAGAAACAGAGAAACAGAATCTACACACACACACACACACACTCTCTCTCTCTCTCTCTCACACACACACACGCATATATTTTCATGTGCTTCATAATGACATTTTGGTCAGAGACAGACAACATACACAGTGGTAGTCCCGATAAGATTATAAAACCATAATTTTTGTACCTTTATGTTTAAATATGTTTAAATACACAAATACTGATCACTGTGTTATAATTGCCTACGGTTTTCAGTACAGCAACATCCTGCATAGCTTTATAGCCTAAGGGATATGGGTTACATCATATAGCCTAGGTGTGTAGTCGGCTACACCATCTAGGTTTGTGTAAGTATGCTCTATGATGTCTACACAACTTTGAAATCACCCAACACTGCATTTCTTAAAATGTATCCGTGTCGATAAGCAATGCATGACTGTATTAGATGTTCCAGTTTGAAGGCCATCAGGTAGGAGGCAGGAGAATCCCCTCTTACTTACTGGAGAGTCAAACTTTTTTTCTAATCAGGCCCTCAACTGATTGAATGAGGCCCACCCACATCATGCAGGACAATCTACTTTATTTGGTCTACCAATTTAAATGTTAATCTCATCCAAAAATACCCTGACAGAAACACCCAGAATAATGTTTGACCAAATATCTGGCAACCCATTGCCCAGCTGAGTTGACAGATAACATTAGCCATCACATACTACACAAGTACACCCAATACGTCTCAGTTAAAAATATTGCCTTGTTGTGGGAACTGTTTGGAAATCATTAAAAATTTGTGATGATCTCACTGGGAAACAGTTGGGCTTCCATACTTGTTTCTCAACTGTAGGAGAACATTTGATAACTGTGTCCTACTTTGGTTGGAATCTGCTTGAGGACATGGTTCTTTCTTCAGCTTCATTTTCCATTTATCATAGAACACAGCTAAAGGTCTCAGTGAGCAACTGTTAAATTGAACAAAAAAATGACTATCTTCACGATAAAAAACAGAAAGCCCAGAATACATATTGCAGGGGGAGATGAGGTTGAAATAACTAAAACTGAAGCAAAGAACAAACACACTTTAACATGAACAAAATCTTAGAAACCTCAGCAAATTTAACGAGGATTGTAGAACTTTCACTGGATGTTTTCTTTGGATGCATGTGACAGGCCCAATCACAGTCCCCAAATATTCCCATGCCCTTATCCCTAGATCCTGTGAAAGGTTACCCTATATGTCAAAAGAGGATCTACGGATGTGATTAAGGACTTTAAAAGAGAGAGATTATCCTGGACAATTATAGTGGGCCTAGTCTAACCACATGAGCTCCTAAAAGAAGAAGGAGAATGTACAAGAATGAGTCAGAGATAAATGACATGAAGACTCTCTCCACCATTGTTGGCCTTGAAGGGAGGGGACTGTGACCCCAAAGAATGTGGCCGACTCTAGAATGTGGCCATTAGTTTACAGCCAGCAAGAATATGGGGACATTGGTTCTATAAGTGCAAGGAAATAAATTCTACAAACATCTTGAAGCAGCAGGAAATTATTTCTCCTTCAGAGCCTCCAGAAAGAACAACCTTGATTTTCAAGGTGAGAACACCTTGATTTTTGTCTGTTGAGACCTGTGTTGGACATCTGAGCCACAGAACTGAAACTTAATACATATATGCTCTTCTAAGGCACTATGTTTGCTGTAATTTCTTTATGGAAGCAATAGAAAATTACTACACTGCATAAAATATTACTACAAACAGAGACTTAAAACAGCATGCATTTATCATCTCACGGTTTCCCTGGGGCAAGAGTTCAGGAACAGCTTAGCTGGGCCTTCTGCTGTGTGTTTCAGGTAACTGCAGTCAAGGTTGTAGCATGGCTGTGTTCTCATCTGGAGGCTTGTCTGGGGAAGAATTTGCTTCCAAGCTCATCCAGGTTGTTGGCAGAACTTATTTCCTCCTGGTTACCACTGAGGGCCCTGGGGTCTTGCTGGCTATTAGACGGAGGCTGTTCCCACAGTTCCTTGACACACGAGCTTATCCATCAGGGTCCTTGCTTCATCAAGCCCACAAGGGGAATTTGTAGCTGCAGCTGGGCAAGAGAGTCTTATATCATGCAACGTAATTACAAGAGTGACACCCCATCACTTTTGCCATATAGCATTGGTTAAAAGCAATCATAAGTCTTTCTCACACTCAAAAGCAGGAGATTACACAAAGATGTGAACACCAGAAGGTGGAAATCACTGGGATCCCATTGAGGTCATTCCGTAGCACTGGTCTTCTCTAAATCATGACATAATCCTGTTTAAGTACCTAAAAGAGATTTTATAAGTTTTTAAATGTCATATTAAGGTTAATTAGTTATGATAATTCCATAATTCATTTTATTCTATAGAGTTTTACACACACACACACACATTTATATATATATTGCCTACTGAGAACATTAAAATATGTTTTAAAATATTTCCACCTGAAATCTATGTTTTAACCCACATTACTCTATTTATTTTCTATCAACAGGCTAGATCTACACGTTTGTAAAGAAATGACACAGAAATAGTATTACTCCTTCATAATACTTTCTACTTGCATAGGAAGAATTCCAGGCCTAATATCTGGAAATTGCTTTCCAATTTAAAAATTGTAAATAATGAATGAAGTTACAATTTGAAGAGATAGAAAATTTCCAGATGAAAGTAAGCTAGATCTGTAATTCTTATGCTTATTTTTTCCCAGAGACCAATCCCCTCTTCAACTGTGGTCTTGCATTGATTAATTCAATCAAAACCACAGTAGAAGATAGGATTTGGAGCTGACAATTCTAACCGGTTATGTAGCCAACCAAAGTGGGTACAACAAAATGCAAGATCTTGAAACAAACTTTTTTTTTTTGCGTAAGTCATATCAACCCAAGAGTCTCATGATGCTTGAGAATAGGTTTCTTTGTGTTAAAGAAGTTATTTTTATTTAAATAATAAAATCTGTTAGGTATTATTCGAGGTACTTTGATAAATAACATTGTGTCCTAGGACACTTTTACATATTTTCCTCGCAAGAATATCTGGGAGATATATGACTACTTTGTTAATAAATCAGTGCCAAAGGGGAGACAAAAGCAAGCAGCATACTTCTTATTTACTGCCACTAAAATTGTAATAAAAATTGTTGTTAGATGCTTCTTGGCACTATTTACATTATAATCACTATCCATTAGGGGAGTGACAAGGCAACATTTTAATTCAGGCCAGTGTCACCATTTATCACTCGATATTTTACAGGCTATTAAATGTGTCCATCATTTCATGGCTGATGCCAACATGAGCAATGTCAACTTGTAGGATTAGTTAGTTCTGTGGTTTTCTTCCCAACCTTCTAAGATGATCCTACATGAGTGACTTTGTGGACATTTTATTTGTTCCTTAATTATAAGTTCTACTTTCTCTGTTCATTGAAGACTAAAAGAAGCAACGCTGACTGTTAATGAAATTTAGGAATTGTTGTCAGATATGAAACACATGAGCTTGACAGGCCAATATTATAGTTGCTTTACTTAGTAATTTTTGTCATCGTACATCCTCTTTGGGCTGCCATAAGGTGGGGTAGAAGCAAATTGATAATATATTTTTTCTATTTGAAAGTTACTGTAATTTTCATACATATCTTAAAAATCACAACCATATTATGGAAAGAATACATAGTAATTGTCGAGCATTTCATTTGGAAAGAAGCGGTGCCCTCTCCTGGAACTAAACACTTTTTGCTTGTCCACTTTCCGCCTGGAGGTGACTGGCTGCACCGGGATCTCGCTGTTGACGCTGCTGAAACCAGGCGGACCGCGCTCCAACGCGTCCCACTCCTGTGCAGCTTCCTTTCACGTCACCTCGGTTTGGTTCTACAAGTTGTCAGTCACGTTCCGCGGTTCCACCTTCTCCCTCTGGGGAGATTCGGTTGCATGCTCCTGAAATGTCGCTTTTGTCGTCTTCCCTCTCCTCCCTGCTGGGGGCACCTGCTGTCCTCGGTGGCTCGCCCCCTTCCCTGCCACTGCTGGCGGGAGGGGCAGATCCGCGCTGTCACAGACGCCCACCTCTGCCCAGGCCGCTGTTATCGCTGCCGTCCCCTGCAGGGTCACCCATGTCTCTGGCGGGCGGGCGCGGTCCCCTGGCTGTGAGCGGTTGCTGCTGCCTTTCCAGCACCGGTGGGCCTCGGTTGTCCCTGTGAAACGCCCACACACTGGCGCTCTTCTGGCTTCACGTTTATTGTCTCCTCAGAAGACCTTTAAGGCACCCTCCTCTCCTCTCCACCTTCATCACCTTTCCCACATCCTCTCCAGACTCAGACCTCCACAGCCAGTCCCCACGGGGGACACCAGCAAGACTTATGCCCTGGTCACCTTCCTTAATGTCCATCATTCCACCCATGAGAAATGTGGCCCGACAGGGGTACACTGGTGCAGACAAGCAGAGACCAGCAAGCACAACTGGAGACACGTGCACGTTCACCTTCATTCGCTGCACATTTAATTAGCCGTCCACGTGAGCGTTTTCTGTTATAGAAGGTCCTGTTGAAGCACTGTCTCCACTGTGGGCATGGTGTTTCATACACAGACGTGTCACCACACATCTCCTCAGCACCTCGTCACTAACTGTCTACACATCTGGGCCAGCTGTGCCAGAGGAACCTTAACTTTCCATCCAGCCTCAGACTTCAAACACCTGAGATAAAGCACATGCTCACTGGTGGCTTTTCTTGTACAAATATCCGTCCTGGATACTCAGGGGTGTCAAAGATACGTTATGTACATGTCGCTACTAAAAAAAATGCATTTCAAATAAGGTAAATATACAAATGCTTAACTAAAGATATTCTAAGGTATGTCTTGAGTTCTAAAGATGTGATTGCCTTTGGTTTTCATAACTCTCAAAATAAATATTCAGGAAGTAGGAGAGACATTACATATAGAATATACTCTTATATAAAACGAGAATGCCCTTAAATTTGTGATTTGCAGAGTAAAGTTCCTAGAAGGGCATTTTCTAGGAACCTGAGTGTCATTGGGCTTAGTAGTATCTATCACTGGTAAAGAGTGAGTGAAGTGTGTTTGATCCTGAAAACTAATGGAAGTCCTTTAAAACTCAACGGTAGAATTCACTAAAATGCAAATAGATGCGTGATCCCTTATATCAGACACACTGGTGACCGAGAGGCTAGGATGACTGCGTTACATCTAATCCTGAAAGTTTAATGTCTTCCTCTCACTGATTCCCAAGCAAATATTCCCTCTACTGTGGCCAGCCATGTACTCAGTACAGGGCAAAGCTGGTGAAGAATAAAATCCTCCTAGCTGGTGCCAACGCGTACCAGCCCCCTCGCTGAAAGATCAGGGGTTATCCACAACAACTTTTAGTTTATATAGTGCTCGGTACTGATGCTGCTATTATTCATCTGAAGTCACATGGTGGGAAATTTGACTCAGATGATGGCCTACTGATATTCCAGGAACAATTCAGAAAAGAGAAGGGAGGAAAATTCTCTAAAATAGACACCACAGAACTGCTGATCATACCTGCTCTTGAAACTTGACAGGACAATTTAATTCAGTATTTTATACAACTCTGTGTTAAAATTATTATTCAGAGTCATCTTTATAACATATAATGATAACTAACTACATTTTGATTACATTTATCCATCTTTGCTATTTTAACTACTATTTTTAAAGTCATCTGTTGAGCCTTTATAATGCACTAGAGTGAAGAAGTATCATATTTAAAATGCAGATGATCTTCATCCCACCAACTTTTTTGTTTTTGCTTTTGTATATAATGGGTATTGAGATGAAATTACAAATACTTCTGCTGCAAGAGAATGGGAAACAGCGGGAGCTTGCACATTTCCACTGAAATCCTTAGGGACGTGCTTCTGTTTGGGTGTTTCGGCTGTGGGTACAGATGGCTTACGGAAGTTGCACTGTGCTAATGTTCCTTTTCTTTGCTCGTCTTTGAATCATTGTCCAATTTTGATGATGCTGAGGTCTGGAAACTGTTGATTTTGCTGATTCACATCCCAAGTCATTTGACAGAACATGTAGCTTAATACAACTTTAACCACAAAGTGAACTGAACTGCTATTTTAAAAAAAGAAAAATGACCTTTCAGCACACAGAACAGAAATTCACCTGATTAATTTTTCAAATGGTTTTTCATTTTCTTTCAATTTACCTTGTAGTTTTTTGTTTGTTTGTTTGTTTGTTCTTGGTTTTTGGTTTTTTTTTTACAACATTCAAAGCTTGAACAGCTGAGGAACACTGATTCTTGGATGAAGTATAAGTATTTTTCAGTTGTTTTCTAGGTAAGACACATATTTCCGTGAGAAGTCCTCTCCCCACACATAGTGTATTGCAAGAACAGAAGCACAGTGCTTTTATTTCTGTGTTGTTCAGTTGTCTTCGTCTAGTT